>NC_133654.1:164568721-164868721 GCF_009905375.1 Apium graveolens | reverse complement strand
CAATTTAATTAGTTACAACTGTTTTCAAAAAGAGATATTTCTATTTCACAAAACTTTTCTTTTTTACAAAGATTTGATTCAAAAGCTAAATAAATTGATTGATTCTTTACAGAAAATGCTTCCCAGAAGAAATACCCACACCAACACCCAGAATGAAGAAACCAACAACAATAACAATAACAACCAAAATGATATAAACCAGAATGTGAACCCAGGACCCAGCAATAGCCCAGATTCTTCAAATCTTGGCCCAACAAACAGTTCACCTGGCACAACAACAGCAGAGACAGACCAATCCCCAGGTAACTTTCAAAACTTTTCAGGCAGTAAACCCACCAGAATTAAAGGGTTCCTTAGAGCCAATTGAAGCAAATGTGTGGTTAAAGGAAATAGAGAAGGCTTTTTCCTTGGTAAAAGTGAAAGAGGAGCAGAAGGTTGAATTTGCAAGTTACTATATGAAGAATGAGGCCACCTATTGGTGGGAAATGGTGAAAACATTGGAAAGCACAGATGTTATTACTTGGGAAAGGTTTAAGGAATTGTTTTTAGAAATATATTTTCCTCAGTTTGTTCAGGATCAAATGGAGCTGAAGTTTATAGAATTAAAGCAAGGGAACATGTCGGTAACAAATTATGAGGGGAAGTTTGATGAATTGTCAAGGTATGTGCCGTCGTATGTTGATACTGATAGAAAGAAAGCTAAGAGATTCCAGCAAGGCTTGAAGCCATGGATCAGAGGGAAGGTAGCTATTTTTGAATTGGATACCTATGCCGCGGTTGTACAGAAAGCTATGATCGCAGAGACAGAGAGTGAGATGTTCCAGAAAGAAAAGGAAAGCAAGAAAAGGAAAGTTGAGGGAAGTGAGGGTCAGTCACAAACAGGGAAGTTTCCAAATTTTAAGAAGGGCAAGTTTCAGCCAGGGAGAAATTTTAATTTCAGAAGACAAAATGCAGGAGACGGAGGCCAGGGCAATCGTTCAGCTAATGTGAATCAGCCGAATCTGTTGAGATTAACTTTTCCAGATTGTCAAGTATGTGGAAAGAAGCATGGAGGAGTTTGTAACAAGTTGAATGTGGTATGTTTTAAATGCAACCAGAAAGGGCACTACTCGAGGGAGTGTCGAAATCAGCCAGCAAAAGAGACAGCAAATAAGGATCAGCCTATCCGGAATCCAGCAGTGAAAGTTCCAGTCATTGGATTTACATGCTTTAAATGTGGGAAGCCAGGACATATGGCCAGGGATTGTAAGACACCAACCCCAGTCAGTAATGCAATAAGGATTATGGAATCTACCCCAACAGTGAATGAGACTCCGAGGGCTAGAGTTTTTGACATGTCGGTGAAGGATGCGATCCAGGATACGGATGTCGTGGCAGGTACGCTTAATGTGAATTCTTTATGTGCCAAAGTGTTAATAGATTCGGGAGCAACTCGATCATTTGTTTCACAAGATTTTGTTAGTAAGTTAAATTGTCCAGTTGGGTATTTAAATGAAATAATGACTGTGGAATTAGCAAATCAAGAACGTGTAACTGTTAACCAAGTTTGTGGGAATTGTGAGATTGAGATTTCCGGTAGTAAGTTTTGATTTGAGGAGTAAACATTAAGGGCATCTGTATAAACAGGTAGTTGAGGAGTAAAACGGTTGTGATTTGAAGCGAGTGCAGTGTAGTAAGCTAATACCAGGCAAGTGTTCTGAACTTTCTCGAGATATTGTAGTACTTGATAATCCTGTGATATTGCAAGTGCTTTGAAGCACAGAAACCTAAATCCTGATTTCAGTTATTGTCCTTGAGCCATGAATCATATTCTTTCTAATCCATTGATTATTGTATACCCAAACAAGAACCACAAATCTACGATACTACTCTACAAATACATACAAACTAAATACCAAACACTGAAATGAACTATTATATTCTCAACCCATGGTATCTTATACTTTGAAAGACCAAATCCTTGAAACCTTGAAATGTTGATTCCTTTGTTATTCAATTCTTTCATTACCCAGCATCCAAGCTTTTAAATTGCCTTATTGATCCTTACAAGGATTGAAACCCTTTCATTGTTAAACATTTATTGTTGTTAATGATTTTGGTTATTGTTTATTATTGCATACTCTGTTATTATGTTAGAATTGGATTGTTTTTATAAAATTGTGGACCAGATTCATGGTCAGACCATATAATGGTCAAGTTAGGCCAATGTGTGCCTTGGATCCAGTAGTTAGAGCAATGCTGTGTGCCTTGCTCGGGGTTAGTGCGTGACTGATCAGCAGCCTAACCTTGGTTTTTAAATTAAAAGTATAATATCCAATTCTAAATCATAATCCATTGTTCACTTGATATCATAACCATATTCACCTGATGATCATTATTCTCAGTTTTGTCATTGTGACTTGTTGAGCTAGTTAGCTCATTTGTGCGATGTTGTTTATACTCTTTCCAGTTAAAAAGGAACCAGTTGGTAAAGAGGATCCCCAGTCCAGCGCGAGAGCTAGGGGTTCAGGTTGAGAAAGCTGAGCTAGTAGGCTTCTTTTGGAATAATTTAAGTTTGTAAAAGTTTGTAATAATGTTTCATACTCAGTTTGAATTTGAAATAGTTGGGATTTGAACGGTTTGTAATATATTAGTGTGTTTGGCTTGTGTGCATACTTTAACCTGTTGCAGTCCGTGGTGGTTGGTAAGTAGGGTCATTGCATATATTATTATTATCTTTATTATTGTTATAAGCAGGTTATAATTAAGGTGTGTGTGTGGACCCCAAACTTCTGACCCGGGTTTGGAGGGCGCCACAATCGCTAACCTTCCCGAAGGAAGATCTGAAGAGGGTGCCCCAGTCCCCATTCTCCCATCTTAACCCGACAAAACTGCTCCTCCAGTGTTGGTTATTGTCGGGAATGGAAGCATTATTAAATATATGTTCACATTTGGGCCTTTGTTTAATATAGACCCAACCACGGATACTCTGAGAGCTATTATAACACTGAAAGATTTTCTTAAAGACCGATACAGACAAAGGGAAACCTCCCCTAAGACACGAGACCATGAAACATAGAATGCTTTTCCAAGAATTTGGAGGAAGCTGACAGGGATTAATTTGTAAGTCTGCTAGTAAGTGGGGAATGAAATCGTGGAAAGGAAACCTAAGCCCAACATTAAGGGCATCTGTATAAATGAAAAGAGTGTCGGGCTTCTAGTGGCAAGTACGATCACCACCATTAACAGGAACTAGCCTAAGAGGGGGACGAACATTATAAAGTGTGTTCATTTTATCAAAATCTATGGTATGCTATGTGTTACAATAATCGAATAAATCTAGATGTGCATTACAAGGGTATTCATCCCCCCTAGTGTTAATCATGTCTAGTAATGACATATAAGAAGAACGGATTTCAATATCATTACCTCGTTTTGAAGCAGAGGCAATCTTAGCCGCTCTCTCAGAACTCTTGTCTGCCATTGATGGAAGAGAATGACTTGAAACATTGGAAAAAGAGGAAGGCCGGAAAAGGCTAGAAGGATTGCCGGAAAATTTCTAGCGGGAGAGGAGTGTTTGAGAAGTGAAGGGGAGTGAAATGAGAAGTGTGAGTGAAATCACACTCCCCCTCACTCTTATATAGACTCCCCAGCCAGCAAATGGGCCTAAAAAAGCCCATTTGGGCCCAAAAAATAGAAGGATCTAGAAGGATCTAGAGGTTTTTGGGAGAATAGAAATAAAAACTTGATTTAAATATATATATTTGAGGGAATTCTGGAAGAATCCAGAAAAATCTGGAAGTAAAAATGATAAATATGGAAAAAACTTCAGAATTCCAGAATATTCTGGAATGTGGATTTGAAAATAAAAGCCCAGCCCAAATCATGGGCCCAAATTCTGGAAAGACCTAAAAAAGCCCGAAATTTTTTTTGGGCCTGAATAGTGCAGCAAGCCCAGAAACAGGGCCCAAAACCCAGAATTTTTCAAAAAAAAGGAGGAGCCCAGATAAAAAGCCCAGAAAAATCATGGGCCCATGAAGATAAAATCGTTTATTTAAAAATATATAAACTTTATTATAAAATTCCTGACCTAATTCGATCATGATTTATACTATATTCCTGGTCGAACCTATATGGTCGAAAATCCCCACGACCAGGGCTTTTGGCCTTTAATTCGGTCAAAACTAGGGTCAACAAAAAATTCCTGACCAAAATTCGCCCAAAAATTCCAGTCGAAAATCATACTTGAAATATTGCTTCGACCAGGGTTAGGAAGGAGCTGAATTCAGTAAAAAAACAAAAGAAATCCTGACCGGAAGAGTCAAGAATCCTGGTCGAAACTTTTTGATCGAAATAGCTTTCGATCAGGACTAGGGAAGGGTTTAATTCGGTCAAGAACAGTGAAAATCCTGACCGAATCTCGGTCAGGTTCTAGTCGACTGCTCCTGCTCGAATAATGCTTCGACCAGAAAATAATAGGGGTTAATTCGACCCGGATCCTGGTCGAATGGGATTCCTGGTCAAATTATATATATATATATATATATAAAGGGAAGAAAGAAAAGAAAAAAGAAAAAGAGGTGGGAAAATTATGATTAATTTCTGGAAAATCATGATTAATTTCTGGAAAATTATGAATTTTTTTTTAGAAATTCATGATTAATTTCTGGAAAATTATGAATATTTTCTGGAAAATTATGAATAATCTTATAAATTAAGGGAAAATTCCTGAAAATTAAGGAAAAAATCCAGAATTAATGGAAAATTCCTGGAAATTAAGGAAAAATCCCACAAATGAAGGAAAAATCCCATAAATTTAGGGAAAATTCCTGGAAATTAAGGAAAAATCCCAAGAATGAAGGAAACATCCTAGAAATTTAGAGAAAATTCCTGGAAATTAAGGAAAAAATACCATATAATTCCTAAATAATAGGAATAAAGGTAAAAGAAAGTGATAGGGAGATTCCAAAAAATCCCTGAAGTCATGTACAAAGGTAAATCGTCGTAAATGTGTAGGTCGCTCCACACTTTACGCAAAAACGATACCCTATAAGGGAACGAATAAACTTAACTTCTGCGAAACCTTTTTACCATTTTCCAGAAGTTCGGGGGTAAATGATATGGAATAAAATAAACCCTGATTGTGTAATTAATATCGCATTAATTATATCAGAATTGGGCTGACAGCTAGGCCCATTAAAAAGGGCCCAAAACCCTGAATATTAATTAATTTTGTAATTAATTAATAAGGGATAAGTCAGCTGATAAATAAAGTCCAGTTAGGAATATAATTCCTTGAAGATTGGCCTCCAAGGAACCTCATGAGATAAGGAATTAGTTTCCTACCTCTTAGGACTCCAAAGTCCATTCTAATTCAGAGACTTGCCCACCAAGTCTCCTAACTCTAGTCCAATTCAAGGACTTCCAATATCTATATAAGGGGTCTCACCCTTACTAATCAGAACTACGTTTTTTGACTTGAATCTTGGCAATCAGCAAGGTACGTGGGCATCTTTTTAAGGCAGATCGAGTCATAAGACACAAGAGCAGTCAAATTGAGTCTCGAAGCTCACGAACCCTGGTAGTGAATACAACAATTAATATACCCTAGTTTTCAATCCATAACAAAATTTTTCATTATAATTTTACTTTAATTAATAAATCAAATGTAAAAATCTAAAAATTATTTAAAAGTTAGAATCTTTACATTTTTGTTTTCCCAAAATTATTTTTCAGTTTTGCTAAATTGTGGAACCTAAATTTTTTCTTATACGAATTTATTAACCGCAACTTTTTAAGTTTTCTTTTCTATAATTTTAAATGTATAACAATGATATTTTGTATTTTCCATAAGTTTATTTAAATACCTTATAAATTTGTAACAATAAAATGAATTATATAACTATTCTACTCTGTTCTATTTACAAAATAACAATATATATATATATATATATATATTATTTTTTTGTAATGTATTATGACACCCTTGTACTTTATCATATATAAAACTAATTTTGAAATCTGCAATATAATTTATAAACCAATTAATAATATCCACCGAATATTATTAATTAATTCATTTAGAAAAAATTTACTAGCAGTAGACGAAAACTCAACTATTGCACATCAACCTAAAAAATATGAGAGATTTTTGTGAGTCGCAACTCAGTGAGCATAAATTGATACAACTTTTACTCCAACAAGTCAAATATAGAAAACCAATCAAGTACTTGTATTATGCACATGTATGCATATGCCTCTGTATTCCATTTTCTTTGTTATAACCATTCACATCCTACATCGTCCCGGGATTCCAAGTGTTTGACCCAAAGGTTATAAACCCAAAGGTTTCCAAGTGTATGACCTGAATGATCGATGTATAAACCCGTAGGTTTTCAAGTGTATTTGCGAGTACAGAGATATGAACGTTACTACGCCTTTATTTAGTCAAGTTCGGATGAATGACATTCACATAATATATATTAATTGTATCACCTTTTCTTGTGTCCATATATCAAACCATGTACATATAACATTTTCAGTAAAATCCGTTATGAGTCATACCACTTGCATTCACATCATGTTCACTAAAATATCACAATATCACAAACATATTATTTAATCAGTTAAGATCCAAATAGCCACGTAAATCCAAGTAGTCATCAAATTATACAAATAATTATCAACAACAATTTATTAACACAAATCATATATAACACATAAAAAGACAAATCTCCGGTCTATACTCACCTTTTTCCATGAAGTTTAATAACACGTTTACCTTGTGCAAACTACGAATACATTTGTCATTAACCTAATAAAGTTTGATAAATTCAATATGCCATAAACTACACTTAAGAACTTCATACCCATATATATATATACATAAGATACTGTCAATTGAACGATTATGATGAATATATGCAATGTATGCATGTGACTTTGTTCAATTACTTTTATTATGACTCGTAAACTTTGTATTACCTTTCTATTCCACATGCCCTCAAGGTTACATGTGTGTCTTGCCAGCACCGTATATGTCCGACCACACAGGTCGGCTCCGTATATGTCTAACCACATAGGTTAGCTTCATATATGTCTGAACAAAAAGGCCAGCTCCGTCAATGACCCGGAGGCTATGTATATCTTTATATAACCTGAAGGTTTTTCATATAATTATAAATACTAAAATACAACTGTCGTCGCATCTTTATTTTAGTCGGATGTAAAATACATTTCATATTGACAACTTATGATGATCTATAAGTTCATATTCATGTATCCATGTATACAATTTTATGAATATAACATTTCATGTAATCAATAAAATCATATAAGAAATTAAATAAATGTCAGTATCAATATCGCATTTATCATCAAATATATAGATCCAAGTACTCATAACATTTAACCATATAAACCTTCGGAAAAAGTAAACACATAAATTTAAGTACACATCAAATGTCACTATAATTATCCATTGTGTCAGAATAATCATTCTGTATTTATCAATCCAACCTCATATTATATAACAATCCAAACTATATATCATATAACACATATGTGTAGATAAGATCTCTAATTTATACTCACATAACTCCAGGTATTCATAGATAATATGAGTGATAACCGCATAATTAGATACTTAAAGATAAGAATCTTATAGAATGAATAAGTATAGAGAAACTAAGATTTACACTCACTTGAGTCATTTAGTCTAACAACATGTTTACCTCTTCTCGCCTTGATGGACCATTTTGAATCCTATTTAAACATACACATATTAATAGCTTTATATACTAGATCATGAGTATTGATTCATGTATAGC
Source organism: Apium graveolens (assembly GCF_009905375.1). NCBI lineage: Eukaryota > Viridiplantae > Streptophyta > Magnoliopsida > Apiales > Apiaceae > Apium > Apium graveolens. Next base: position 164,860,913 of record NC_133654.1, on the reverse strand, counting down.
TCTACTAAATGTACCAATACATTTTAAAAGATACGTGGTACTTTTTCTTTTTTTTTTGACAGCTTTGTACCATTTCGCTACAAAGCATATAACTCCAAATTGGTACAAAGAAATCAACTAATTCTTTTTCCTGATCAAGCTAGATAAAAAATTATAAAAAATGTCCAAAATTCATTGTATTATACATGGTTTTTAATTTATAGAATCATTTTAAAGACCGTTGTGCTGGCATTTAAAAATAGCCTGCAACAAGTTCACTATATCAATTATAACTCAACTTCTACAGGTTTGGTAGCCTCCAAATTTTGTAGGAATACAACTGAACCATAAACCTAAAACTTCCATGATTTAAAAAACAATAATTAAGAATTCTAAATGTCTCAAAACAGTCACACAAAACAGAACAGCAAAGCTGAAAATTAAGACACTATTGCGCCTACTTTACCCAAACATTTATAATAAAATGTAAAAAAAAATTTGAACATAAAAATTACCTGATTTCACCTTTACTATAAGATCAATCTCCCATTAAAATTTAAATTAAAAGTAAGCATATAACCAAGTAAACTAATTGCTCAAATTTGGAACACTACACATAAAATTCTCTGATGCGCTACTACTACTAAATTTGCGATAACTCTTTGCTCGTATACTCAAATGATACAAGGTCAGCGCGTAAATAATATAGAAAACAAATTGAACAATTTTATCACAACTATATTTCCCTGAACAGCTGTCAACTGTCTCAGAGTAGCAGAACAAAACATGGAAGAAATAACACATTATCATTACCAAAACATCTTTGTTAAAACAACTAACCATGCTTTTCTTGAACACTAACCAACTATTATCAGTCAATCATAACACGAAGAGAATATTTTAAATATAAGAATCCCATAAAAATATCTAATTCAAACTAAAATATTCAAATTGAGGCATATGCATTAAAAATGGACTGAAAATTGATGATTATACCTCCACGCGACTTAAGCTACAATTCAACCAATCATAGGATCAAACATGTTCCAAGAGCACAAATTCCTAAATTATTTTATCAAATACTAGCTTTTTTCAGCTCGATAACTCAAGAGAACCATGGTTTAATCATGTAATCATTCATATATATATGCATATAAATATATAAGTTATGCCAAGAGTATCGGAGCATAAATTGGAAGAAAGATATTGTATGTATATGTGTGTATGAACTATGAACCGGGAACAAGAGAGGAGAGGAAATAATAACCTCTTTTATCTTTCTTTTATCCCTCTGATTATTTATCTGTATCTATTTTTTCTTATTCTCTTTTTTCTTTTTATTGACAACCAAAACTTTTTAAATATAAGCTTTATAAATAAAACTGAAATAAAATCTATTTATGACCTTTAATAAAATTTGTTAGGAGGAAAATACGCGCTAAAATTACACGCAAGTATACACGTTTGCAAGTAATATAGAATTTTTTCTAGTTCGTTCCCATAGAGACTGGTTTAGGTTAACTTCAATCTATGCACTTATGAAACAATGATATGGCTATCGTTCAATGCTAAGACAAATAACAAATTGGTTTTGATTAAACTAAGAAATTATTTTAAATAACATTAACTAAGAGAATTGAGGTTAAATTATTTATATGATACAAACATGGGATTCTAACTTCATTAAATACTTCATTCAAAATCATTATTCTTAACCTTAACATGCAATGGTGATGACAAATAATCAGATAACTGGAAACTAGTAAACGCCAACTTTCGTTGTACGAATATCCTACTACCAGACATCGACAAAAGAGATAGAAGCTGAATAGACACCAATTATATTGAGACCCTATATGTCTATAGAATTTGACAACATAAAGGTTTAATGCGCAAGTTATCTATCGTGATTACATAGTGCAAGTAAGATGGTTAAAATTACCTATGAATCATGCATAACAAATACATGAACCTATGCTAGCATGGCAAGTTCTAAACCTCAATATTCACTATCGTTTCAATAGAGATTAACACGCTATCTTATAAGTTCGTGACGCTCATAAGACGAATAAGTACAACCTATACTAGATTATCATACAATCACCATACACTAAGATATCAAAACAAATTAACTATAGAAATCCAGAAGTAAATCTGTTAGAACCCCACAATAACGATTAGTCATAACCGAACTCATCATCACCGTGGGTTCCGATGAAGGCATGGTAAATAAACTAAGTCTTTGTAAACTAAATAAATAATCAAAGTATGTTAACAAGAGTATTAGGTTCAACAATAAAGAAAACAAGTATCCAAGATTACAACTTAAGCAAAGAATCACAAGTAAAAACTAGTTCTTCTTCTCCTTTATTGAATTTGTGCTCCCAGGTCTTCTCGCCGTTATCTCCTTGCTCTATGTTATGAAAAACGTCTTTAAAAGGTCTTTATATAGCAGCCCAAATTGACCAGAAGTCCAGCAGATCAATATTCTATTAGAAACAGGATTCTGGAAAATTGACATAGCATGACCGCCCTGGGATCTGGCGCGACCGCTCTGAGTATGACGCGGCCGCTCCCAAGTGTAGCGCGGCCGCGCCGAGCTTCTGGAAAAACTTATTTCTTCTTATTTTCTTGTATTCAACTGCTGGTCTCTTCACACATTTGGCCGAGGCTCCATCCTAACACCTTTTCAAGCATAAAGCATGCAAGATCCAGTCCTTCTTCCTGATTATGCCCTGAAGTGCCAAACACTACAAAAATACATCAAATACACAAACAACTTGAGTAAAAAACACCAATTCGAGCCTTTATGAAGCGTTCTAAGTGGGTATAAATGTCACTTAACAAACCCCCAAAATTGAATCGATGCTTGTCCTCAAGCATAACAGACTTAAAATAAGAAATAAAAATGCATGAATGCAACTAACATGAATGCAATGATCCCATCCGAATGACTAAACCAACCAATGAGTAACATCTCAACGAATGCAATTATTCACACAAAGTTCAATCAAACCCCACAAATCAACTCACAAGCTAAAAACGTGCATGTGTGCAATTGCTTAACAGATATACCATCGATACTAGATCAGTAATCATAACGCACCACTCATCAAGGCAATCACAAGGTTATAAACAGAATAAACGATAAACTCAAAAAACTGACAATACTTCAATTTTGTCGGAGTTATACAAGGATTCATGCTTTTATTGCTACACAAAATAAAACACAAACATGCTTATTTGATCGTGCAATGAGTGAGGTACACAAAAGACTTATGCAATAATACCCATGTAGCGAGTGTTAGGTTAGCGGATCCCAGACTATAAAAGCCTTAGGTCACTAGGCACAAAGTGCCCTAGAACTTAATAACTCGAGTATTAAAGAGCCCACTCGTGATCAATTTTACATAACACATATTTTTTCTTTTCCTTTCTTTTCTTTTTTCTTCTTTTTTCTTCAACAATTTCTGAACGAGTGTGTTTCACTCCATCTCGCTCAACCCTAGACTACTCATATAAATATGAGACGGCTACTACCCATTTGATACCTAGCCACAACTAGTAATGAAATCCAATATTTTTCTCTAATTTTAAAAATCCATGTTATTTCGTCACTAAGAGAATATCATATATTCTAGACATAAATAAGTGATTAAACCTCGACAAACAAACAAGTCATGATCATGATCTAGCACTCAAGTAACCTATAAGACTTAGTGAAAAATTTCTTGTTTCTAGCCTGCAAATCAATTCGTTAGGACTTAACATTCCTCTATATGACATCACTACACTCGAATCAACATCACAAATTAATCAGTAAAGCAAACTTAAGGGATCATGATATAATGCAAATGGAACTATATGTAACATACTATCATGAAAAAATAAATAAAATAAAAATAAAAACAAATAACTACATGACAAATATGCACACTACATGAACTGAACTAACATGAATATGCAACTATATAGACATAAATATTCCTTAACTACCACCCCCAAACTTAAAATTTTCACTGTCCCCAGCGAAGGTAAAAGTAAGGAATTAAGGCATACCTACTCGGAATCAGGATGGTCATCACCCTCCGCGGGTGAAGTGTCAGGAAGCAGGTACACAGAATCCTCACCAAAAACTGGCCACTGAATGTCTACCCCCGTGGCTTTAAAAGCTATACCCAACGCCTGGGTAAGATCCTGTGCGAACCTACTATGGATGTCATACATCGCATCCATCCTCCTCGTCAAATGCCTATACTGCGCTGAACCCAAACCAACACTATCCTCTGCCTCCTGTTGCTGCTGCTGCGAAGAACCGACATTACCCATCTGATGCCTCCACGTTGCTCTGTGTGCCTGATTCGAACCACCAGCATAAGTCTGATCGGCTGTGTGGCGCCCACAAACCCGGGGTCAGGAGTCTCGGAAGCCACGCCATCTAAACTTACACAACTCACACTACGATATGTAAATACTCACGCTTCACGACCCCACACTTAACACATACACACTACAGGTTATTGTCTTGGAAACGAACCATCATTACTAGAGAAATTTTATTACAACCCAAATATAATTAGTCTTACCGGGGGTGACCTTTAAGTAAGGTTAATCCGCCGACCGAATATACGTTTCTTATTTCTTATCTTACATAAACCATACTTATAAATAAGCTGAACTATAAACAACTGAAAACTAATCCAGCTTATTCCGACTACCTGAGGTACTGCACCAAACAATCTACGGAACAACTGGCCATTTCCTACCCATTTCCTGGCTGTGGTTCTCATGGCAGGCATCTTGATTCACTGTTGTGTTGTGTCAATTTAAGAAAACAAGTGTGAGCTAAGATGCTCAGCATAATAAAGTACAGTATGAAAATGACTGTATAATAACATCATATATTATATATATGTTTTATTTAAAAGTAGATTTCTTGGTGTCCCACACCTTCTTATGAAAATAATTCTTTTAAGGGGGTTTTATAACCTGCAAATACCTTAATAGTAATCCCAGCACCTAGGCTTGGGTTACGGTATTGCATATCCATTCCAATTGGAAGATTTTGGACATCTCACAGGAGCCACCGCATACGATGATCAGTCGTCCTACGAAAAGTAACCTTCTTTACTAGTAAAAGGATGAATACCGTCATCTCTCGGGTATCACCCTGGCCGCATTCGGGCTACGTGTCCCATTTTCGGGTATACACATACTTCACAAGTTCCTGAGTACACAAAGTACCTTTGCCTGCGGTACCTTTGGTAGCCCATCCAGCACACGTAGTACCAGAGTCTACCCCTCCATTGTCCTTCAACAGAATTCTATCAATCTCGGGAACTTGAACCATATCGAAGTTCCCCAAGCGTTTTGCTTGTTGATAGAGATAGTTTATCTTTTTAAAATATAAGTGTATATATATGTATATACGTACTTCCGAGAATTTCGGAGGAAGTACTAGGGATGTGTGTTGACCGTTGTCAACAGATAATTAATAAGGGGAAAAGTTTCTTCTTGAAACTATATTCAATATAATAATAAGTCGGGATAATATTCACCGACGATCTGAAATTATTCGAATGATACTTCTAAATCAAAAGGTATATCAGGATCTATGATCTTTAAATCAATAACAATCCTTAATAAATAATCATTAATTAAATAGTAGTCTATAAATAATTAAATGATAACTGATACTAATCATACCTCGAATAAGTTATTCTTTTAAAAGATTTATTTAAATAGTATTCCTCAACTAGTTTGTGTTTACATAATTAATAATATATAATGATTAATCGGGTTTGAAATAAATAAACGTTGAAGTATACTACTCCTATAATAAAGGAATACGTATATAATATTTAATATCCGAATCAATAAAATATAGTTGAGGGAATATACTCATTGGGAAATCATTTTAAAAGTTCGAGGTGTTTTAATATTTCGTAAGTGGACGATGAGTCCCTTTAAAACGTACCACTATGGACGTATAACCGTTCTATAATATCTCCGGAACGATTCCCGGGTTTTATCTTAATCCCCGACCGACCCTCGGTCTTATACAATACATCACGCTTAAAGCGAAATAATCATTTCACGATATATACTTATCGTACAACATCGCTATATTATGCGAAAATTCAACAACTACGTATCATGGCAAACATGGTATTTATGCGATGATAGTAAAACAATCCTTTCACAACACAACAGTAAAATGGAGTTGGGTTTGTAAACTTGCCTGGGTATCTCGAGGTGGAGGATGCTCTAGGTTCCGCTCGGAAATCTATAACCATAAACACATTTCATTTCGTTAGGTTCCGTCCTAATTCATGGTAACTCGCACTCATGCGCTACTCATTATACACCCTCTCAACTCATACTACCCTTAACATTTATTTTAAGTCATAAAAACTTTATGGTCACTTCATTTTCCTAAGTATCTTGAGTTCATTCTCATTATCATTGTCGGCTCCGCTTAAGGATTCTTACGGTTTCTACTCGCGCGGTCTCGGCTCCGACATTTTTAAAAAATTGAGAAATCATTATTTTCACTTGAAATTTTTATGATAGTTAGGAAACTCCACATGTTACTCTATGTAAAAATTTCATGATTTATGAATACTTTTAAATCTATCCTTTATATTTTCAAAGTTCGTGATTCGTAGCAGTTTTTGTCGCGTAAAATACTTTTACTAAAACGATCATAACTTTTGATCCGTAAATCGGAATTAAGCGATTCAAGCGCCTAAACGATCCTTATAAAATTTTCTATCTTAAAAAAAGGTTATTTCTCAAGAATCTACAGTTTACAACTTCGAGACTTTCTGCAGAAACATAAAGTTACGGTTTGTTGGTTTTAACGAAGTTACGTTTACGATCGGGGTTTCGTTTACACCTTAACTATCAACACAACCACCAAAAATCATTATATCATCATCAACACAAAAACTCCTCTCAAGAACATCATGTTCTTGAGGCAACAACAACCAACCTTAAATCTACTTAACGTAATCATCAAGATTTCATCAACAACACTTAGTAAGCTAGGTTTACTAACACCCACTAAATGGATCTTAAACATGAACCTTAAATAAAGTTAGGCCAAATATTTTTACCTTTCTTGAAATCTTGAGATGTGTTCTTGAGGATGGTGGAGGCTTGGAAGTGCTTGGTATGATTTTTGGAACCTAAAACCACCATTAAAATCAAGAAACCAAAGAGAGGTTACTATTCACACTATTCACTAGTGAGTTTCTTGAATTTATTCCACCCATCAAACCTTGATAAAAAGAGATGAAAGATTTTTCTTACCTTAGTTTAGTTTCTAGGAGGCTTGGGAAATAATTGTGTGATTTTACAAGAACTAGAGCTTGGAGTTTTGAATTGCAATTCCCCTTTTTTCTTCAAAATAGCCGAATGGAGCTAAATGGGGGTGGGGGGGGGGGGTATTTATAGCACTTGGTTGCTTCTCTTGGATAATTTCTAGGTTGCTTCTTGGAAGGTGACTTGATATCTTTGCAAGTTGATCTTTATTCTTCCTAGGATAGCTTAGGTTTATTCCTTGTCTCCAAATCCATGGACAAATTTTTGTAGCTTGCTAGCTTACAAGCTAAACTACAAGGTTAGTTCCTTAGCACACTATTTGCTAGCTAGCTTGGTCATCCTAGGGTTAGCTCACTATTTGAAGAAGTAACCATGGTTACTTCCTTACCATGGTTTAGTTAGTGCGTTACGTTTAATTAATCGCTTACGCGTTCGCTCAGTTACTTAAACTTTCTCCGCAATACTTATTCGTAAATGGTTCGCAATGTAATTCTTTTCGTTTCTAGTCCTTATATTTTTATTTATCCTTATTGAATATAAATCCGTAGGATTTTAATCTCGTAATTATATTGTGATTCCCGTAGTCCTTGATAAGTTGTAATTACGGTCATTTTTCAAAGTTCATTTTCTTCGAAAACTAATAGCGTTTACATACACTTATTTGGTACGTATAGTCGTAATATCGATTCCGAAACTCATTTTTTTATGCACTATATAGTGTGGGCTCAAAAGTTTTTTCCGTCTGTCAGGGTTACTATTCATTAAACGTTTTACAGGGTCTCAAAAATTCGAGTTATTACAGTCTTCCCCTCTAACAAGGATTTCGTCCCGGAATCAACTAGAAAATAATTGGGGATATCTATTCCTCATGGTGTCTTCAAGTTCCCAAGTTGATTCCTCAACATTTTGATTTCTCCACAAGATCCTAACTAGCTTCACCGTTTTGTTCCTCAGCACTTGTTCTTTCTGGTCCATTATCCTAACTGGCTACTCGATGTAGGTCAGATCTGGTTGTAAATCTACCTGCTCGTACTCTATTACATGTCGGGCATCGGCATGGTACTTTCTCAATATGGATACGTGAAACACGTTGTGTACTTGTTGCAAATTAGGAGGCAAGGCGAGCTCGTAAGCTAGAGGTCCTATCCTCCTCAAAATTTTAAAGGGTCCTATGAATCTGGGACTCAGCTTCCCTTTCTTTCCAAATCTCATCACTCCTTTCCACGGAGATACCTTCAATAACACAGAATCTCCTACTTCATATTCCCTATCCTTCCTGGTCTGATCGGCGTACTTCTTTTGTCTGTCCTGGGCTGCTACCAGTCTCTTCCTGATGAGTTTTACCATTTCTCTGGTCTGCTGGACTAACTCTGGTCCTAATAGCTTGTGTTCTCCAACTTCATCCCAACACAGGGGAGAGCGACATCTTCTCCCGTAAAGAGCTTCAAACGGGGCATTCCTATGCTAGCGTGATAGCTATTGTTATAAGAAAATTCTATCAGGGGTAAGTGATCATCCCAATTTCCTTTGAAGTCGATGGCACATACTCGCAACATATCTTCTAGGGTCTGTATAGTCCTTTCGCTTTATCCATCCGTCTGGGGGTGGTAAGCGGTACTCATGTTTAGTCTGGTGCCTACACATTCCTGGAAGCTTCTCCAAAATCGGAAATTAAACCTCGGGTCTCTATCTGACACTATGGCTACAGGAACGCCGTGTCTTATTACAATTTCCTTCAAGTAAATATCTACCAACTTGTCTACGATGTACCTTTCGTTGATTGGTAGGAAGTGTGCGGACTTGGTCAGTCTATCAATGATAACCCATATAGCATCGTGATTAGTCTTTGTCCTAGGTAAGCCTGTCACAAAATCCATGGCTATGTGTTCCCATTTCCATTCCGGAATTTCTTGGGGTCGTAACAGTCCACTAGGTTGCTGGTGTTCCGCCTTCACTCTTTAGCATGTCAAGCACTTGTTAACCCACTCCGCTACTTCTCTCTTCATGTTAGGCCACCAATAATATTCCTTAAGGTCACGGTACATTTTTGTACTTCCTGGGTGGATTGAATATCTAGAGCTGTGCCCTTCATGCAACAACTCGTCCTTTAATTCTTGCACATTCGGAATCCAAATCCGGGACGCATACCTCATGATCCCTTCCTCATCCTTCTCGCATCTCACTTCTTCACCGGTCAATGTCCCTTTTTCCTCACTCATCTTCTTTTCCTGACATACTCGTATCTTTGAAGTTAGTTCTGGTACTAGCTTAATCTCAAATAATCCTTCTGTTCCCTTACCGGTCATTCTTACGTCAATTTCCATCTTCTCAAATTCCTTAACTAATTCCTTCGATGTCATTATCATCTTGAGTCTTTCCTTCCTACTAAGGGCGTCAACCACCACATTGGCTTTACCCGGGTGATACAAAATTTCACAGTCGTAGTCTTTTATCAACTCTAACCATCTCCTCTGTCTCATGTTTAGTTCCTTCTGAGTAAAAATATATTTGAGGCTTTTATGGTCAGTGTAGATCTCACATTTCTCACCGTATACGTAGTGTCTCCAAATTTTTAGGGCAAATACTATGGCTGCTAATTCTAGGTCATGCGTAGGGTATCGGCTCTCATCTGTCGAGAGGCATACGCTATAACCTTGCCGTGCAGCATTAGTACACATCCTAATCCTTTAAGTGATACGTCGCTGTATATCACAAACTCTCCCTTTCCATCAGGAAGAGCGAGCACTGGTGCTGATACCAGCCTTTTTTCAGTTCTTGAAAACTCTCCTCACACTTTTCCGCCCATACGAACTTTCCTGCCTTCCGGGTAAGTCTAGTCAGTGGACCGGCTATCTTAGCGAAGTCTTGCACGAATCTTCGGTAATATCCTGCTAAACCCACGAAACTCCTAACCTCTGTTGGGGTTGCTGGTCTTTCCCAATTGGATACCGCCTCTATCTTGGCAGGGTCAACTAAAACTCCTTTGCTACTCACCACATGTCCTAAAAACTGAACTTCTCTCAACCAAAATTCGCACTTCAAAAATTTGGCATACAATTTCTCATTCCTTAAGATTTCTAAGACTATCCTCAAATGTTCTGCATGTTCTTGCTCTGTCTTTGAGTAGATCAGAATATCATCTATAAAAACTATCACACACATATGTCCAGGTACTTTTTGAACGCTCTGTTCATCAAATCCATAAAGGCTGCGGGTGCATTGGTTAATCCAAACGACATGACTAAGAACTCATAGTGTCCATACCTAGTGCGAAAAGCAGTCTTTGGTATATCCTCCAGTTTGATTTTCAACTGGTGGTATCCTGTTCTTAAATCTATTTTGGAAAAATGTACAGCTCCTTTGAGTTGATCGAATAGGTCATCAATTCTGGGAAGAGGGTACCTATTCTTTATAGTCAGCTTATTCAGCTCTCGATAGTCTATACATAATCTCATGTTGCTGTCCTTTTTCTTTACGAATAGTACTGGTGCTCCCCATGGTGACACACTGGGCCTTATCATTCTGTTATCTAATAATTCTTGCAGTTGAGAAGCTAGTTTTTTCATCTCAACTGGGGCTAACCTATATGGGGCCTTGGATACTGGTGCCGTCCCTGGTGCTAACTCTACAGCGAACTCTATTTCTCTGTCAGGTGGTAATCCTGGTAAGTTTTCTGGAAATACATCCTCGAATTCGTTTACTATGAGTATGTTCTGTATATTGGGGACCTCCTTCTGGGTATCTATCACATAAGCCAAATAGGCCTCGTTACCTTTCCTCAACAATCTTTTTGCGTGAAGCATGGTCAAAAATTTCTGGTTCTGTCGTTGACCTTTAAACACTACTTCTTTATCATTCTGCACTCTTATCTTAACTTTCTTCTGTTCACAATCTATTTGTGCTCCGTTACTGGATAACCAATCCATTCCTAAGATCACATCAAATTCTCTTAACGCGAATGGTAGTAAGTCGACCTCGAAGATCTTATCTTCTAATTTCAGCTTGGACTTAGGGTATATTTGATTTACAGGGATTATTTCTTTGTTTGCTATTTCCACTCATAATACCTCACGTAAGGGTATGACATTAAGTTTTAACTTGCTAGCAAAATCTTGAGATATAAAAGACTTGGTTGCTCCAGAATCAAATAGGACATTTGCATGTTCGGAATTTAACAAGAGGTTACCTGATATCACGTCAGTGTTTCGGACAGCATCCTGAACAGTCATGTTGAAGGTCCTAGTTAGTTCTACTCATTCCTGAGGCTGGGGGCTTCAACGTTGGGCAATCCCGCTTCATGTATCCTACCTTCCCACATTGGAAATACGTTACTTTGGGCCGGGTGCAACTGTTGGCAAGGTGCCCGATCTGGTCACACAGGTAACATCTTAGAGGGGCTCTTGTCTGGTTACACACTCCAAGGTGCCTCTTCTTACAGGTTTGACATTCTGGTATTGGGGCACGTGGTTGGCTATGAAATATTGCCCTAGATTGTCTGCCGCCTTGGCCAACGCTCTCACTTGGGGCCTTTCTGAATCCGGGGTCTCTTGCAGGTTGGGACACCACTCCCCTGACAAACCTACTTGGAAGGCTCCTGTTTCCGGTTCCTATCTTCCTCTTCCTATTCTCCTTTTCTTTCACAGTCTGCTCACTACCAGCTTTAACAATCGAGGCTTTCTGTAGTAAGGTGGTATAGTCTGTCAGCTCTAACACTGCTACTCGGTTCTGTATCCATTGTTTCAGACCAAGCTGGAACCTTCGCGCTTTCTTTTCTTCGATATTCACAAACTCAGGCACAAATCTAGACAACTCAGTAAATTTAGCCTCATATTCTGCCACGGTCATCTTATCCTGTTTCAACTCCAGAAACCTAATCTCCATCTGGGTTTCCATAAACTTAGGGAAGTACTTGTCTAAGAACAGTCGGGTAAATCTATCCCATGGGATCACAGCATCAGTTTTTAGGTTTCGTTTGGACTCCCACCAATAGTTAGCTTCTCCTTTCAGCATGTAAGAAGCGAAAATGGTCTTATGTCGTTCCTCAACTCCTAGTATCTCGAAGGACTTTTCTATCTCTTTGAGCCAGGCCCGTGCTTCAACGGGGTCAGCAAATCCTAGAAACTCCGGGGTTTGAGGGACTTGAAGGCTCTAAAGACAGTAGCTGCAGTCTGTTGGGCAGCAGGGGGCTGTGGTGGAATAGGCTGTTGGTTCAGATTTGCTCTCAGTAGTTCCATAAATTCATTTACGGGGTTCCCTCCCTGATGGGTATCCTCAGCCTCTTCTTCTACATATTCTTCCTCATCATATTCATTATAGTCTATGTCTTCTTCACTTTCCTCATTTACTACTGGGTCACCTCGTTGTTGGTTAACAGACTCTGCGGGCTGTGCCCTGGTTCCTCTTCTACGGGGTGGCATTATTCTGATAAGGAAAATTGGTCACATGATTATAACAGTTAGGCTATTTTATTCATATATAAGCATGTCATTTATTACTTAACAGGTTTTATAAAGTGCATTAATATAGACATCAATTTTTTTAATAACTGCTTAGATATATATTCATAAGATCTCCCAGTTATATCCTGGGGATGAAACAACTAGCCGAGTTCATACATGCCTGGTTACAATCTATCACTGCTAGTTCTAAATACTGAAATGAAAATACATAAGCCGTGTACCCTGAAAGGCTAGGAACGCTATCTACTACTAGCAATCCTATCAAAATTGGTGACAAGTCACTCAGCCTTCTTCAAGGTCTACATCTAGTCACTAATCTCTCAGTCACTATCACTGCGAGTGAGGTCACACACCCTCCTCATCGCTCCTGTAATCATCATCTCTGCATCGACTACCGGGATGTATCCTCCCACTAATGTCATCCTCATCTGAACCCTGGTACGGAGCTCGATCCCATCGATCTCTCTACGGGCTATGGCTGGGGAAGCAGCTCTGAAATCTCCGGGGTATCCTAGTCGGGTGGCTCTCTCAGCTGTTAGTGCCTGGCGTAACTCAGCAATGTGGGCAGACACCGCTGTGATCTCAGCGTTAAGCTGACTCACTACCCAGTCGTGTACAGCTACATGCATGGTCGCCGGTGGTGGTAGAGGTGAGTCTGGGTCGCTAGAGGATACGTCATGGACCTCATGGAACTGTGCGCGTATCGCCTCCTCATCATCATCATCAGTATAGGACATAGGGCTCTGGATCCCTGGGGGTGGTGTAGGAGAGCGAATAGCCTGGTGTGGGTACATCTCTACATCTCTCCATACTACGCCATTAGCTACGGGGACAGGAAGCTCAGTTTCCTCCTCTAGGACATCCTCAGTAGGGTCATTGTCTGAATCATCAATGGGTGGGCTCTCTGGCTTGGGAATAGGGTTATGCTCAGGAATCATGACATCATCAACAGGGTCAACCTCCCTCCTAGGCTCCACTGGTACCTGACACAATAGGCAAGGTGTTACTAACTTAGAGTTGGAATTCCCTTGAGGGTAAAACAGTCAAGACTACCCGTGTAGCCCGACGACGAACTCGACTTGAGCTCTAATTTATCGTTTTATTATTCTTAGGTCTACATATTTTATATCTTATCGTTTCCAAGATTTGATAACCTAAGGCTCTGATACCATTTCTGCGGCGCCCCAAAACCCGGGGTCAGGAGTCTCGGAAGCCACGCTATCTAAACTTACACAACTCACACTACGATATGTAAATACTCACGCTTCACGACCCCACACTTAACACACACACACTACAGGTTATTATCTTGGAAACGAACCATCATTACTAGAGAAATTTTATTACAACCCAAATATAATTAGTCTTACTGGGGGTGACCTTTAAGTAAGGTTAATCCGCCGGCCAAATATACGTTTCTTATTTCTTATCTTACATAAACCATACTTATAAATAAGCCGAACTATAAACAACTAAAAACTAATCCAGCTTATTCCGACTACCTGAGGTACTACACCAAACAATCTACGGAACAGCTGGCCATTTCCTACCCGTTTCCTGGCTGTGGTTCCCATGGCAGGCATCTTGATTCACTGTTGTGTTGTGTCAATTTAAGAAAATAAGTGTGAGCTAAGATGCTCAGCATAATAATGTACAGTATGAAAATGACTGTATAATAACATCATATATTATATATATGTTTTATTTAAAAGTAGATTTCTTGGTGTCCCACACCTTCTTATGAAAATAATTCTTTTAAGGGGGTTTTATAACCTGCAAATACCTTAATAGTAATCCCAGCACCTAGGCTTGGGTTACGGTATTGCATATCCATTCCAATTGGAAGATTTTGGACATCTCATAGGAGCCACCGCATACGATGATCAGTCGTCCTACGGAAAGTAACCTTCTTTACTAGTAAAAGGACGAATACCGTCATCTCTCGGGTATCACCCTGGCCGCATTCGGGCTACGTGTCCCATTTTCGGGTATACACATACTTCACAAGTTCCTGAGTACACAAAGTACCTTCGCCTGCGGTACCTTTGGTAGCCCATCCAGCACACGTAGTACCAGAGTCTACTCCACCATTTTCCTTCAACAGAATTCTATCAATCTCGGGAACTTGAATCACATCGAAGTTCCCCAAGCGTTTCGGAGGAAGTACTAGGGATGTGTGTTGACCGTTGTCAACAGATAATTAATAAGGGGAAAAGTTTCTTCTTGAAACTATATTCAATATAATAATAAGTCGGGATAATATTCACTGACGATCTGAAATTATTCGAATGATACTTCTAAATCAAAAGGTATATCAGGATCTATGATCTTTAAATCAATAACAATCCTTAATAAATAATCATTAATTAAATAGTAGTCTATAAATAATTAAATGATAATTGATATTAATCATACCTCGAATGAGTTATTCTTTTAAAAGATTTATTTAAATAGTATTCCTCAACTAGTTTGTGTTTACATAATTAATAATATATAATGATTAATCGAATTTGAAATAAATAAACATTGAAGTATACTACTCCTATAATAAAGGAATACGTATATAATATTTATTATCCGAATCAATAAAATATAGTTGAGGGAATATGCTCATTGGGAAATCATTTTAAAAGTTCGAGGTGTTTTAATGTTTCGTAAGTGGACGATGAGTCCCTTTAAAACGTACCACTATGGATGTATAACCGTCCTATAATATCTCCGGAACGATTCCCGGGTTTTATCTTAATCCCCGACCGACCCTCGGTCTTATACAATATGTCACGCCCCAAATCCGGGGTCAGAGGATTTGGTCGTCACTATGAAACCTCAATCCAAATCAGCCTGTTTAATCAATAAATAAATGCCAGCGGAAGATATTTAGCATAAATGACCCCAAACTAATCCAAGATCTTTTAAGGTTACAGTTCTAGAAACAAGATATCCAAATTCTACAAATAATTTTTCTCACTTTCTTCTAAAACTCTTTTCAATAAATCTCAAACTCAAAACTAAACCCACTAGTATAACTTCGAAATGAAGTATACTAGGCCCAAATAAAATACAAAACTATAATATAATATAATATAAACAACTTTATACAATAAAACTTACACTAGTCCGCAAACCCTGGACCAACCACCTTCCAAAAGCTTCTTCTTTGCTTCCTCGAATTACGCAGCTAAACAGCGCAAGTTAATCCTCACTGGAGGTTAAATTTGAAAACAGGCAAGTATGAGCGAAAGAAATGCTCAGCAAGTTCATTACAGTAAATATAGGGTCGTTTGATATAAAACCGACATCTGCATCAGCGCAGAACATTTAAAAATCATAATTGCTGAATCATAAAATTTTAGTAGTGGAACCCCATAATTGATTCCTTAATTGTATTCAAAAACCCTTTTTATATTTTCCAGCGACGTGCTTCAGCAATACTTTGAATCATAACGAGAATAAAACTCGTAAAACAGTGTTTACGGAAATATCGTAAACCACAATAACATGAAACAATGATTATGGATTGAATCATAAAATTTACTCAAAACTCAACTCTTGATATTAATACTTATTTTGTTGTCATATCAAATTAGATATCAATACGAACTTTGATGCTCACAACATTCCATACTGAAGTCAACATCAATCATCTATACTAATACCACCTTTAATATTAACAACAACGTAAGTATCAGCATAAATCAGAATCTGAATCAAAACTGCATTTTACCATTATTCCAAAACAGAAACAGTTGATAAATCATTTATTCTATGAATATCAAAACAATAAGGAATTTTAGATATCTATTTAGATTGGAACCAATTATGCACTATGCTGTTCCTGATGATCAGTCACGAAACAACACCGGTATCCCGCAGCCATACCGTAAATATAGGTACTACCCGTATTCCGCAGCCATACGGTACCTATAGGGCGCCAAGAAAAGGCATAACAAGCCTTGTAAGATATTACACTTCCGTATTGCACTTCTGTATAATAGCTCACGCTGGACCGGTGCCTCGGCCTCTTACGCTACCAGTAACCATCAAATCTCAAAACATTTTATTGAAAAAGGGGTCATAATATTCGACACCCGAAATAATTTTATTCCCCCAATTCTTGGGTAGGAATATTCACAACCAAATCACTTTTCTAAAAATCCAAAACATTTATAAATCCAGAAATTGGATAAGTAAAATCATTTGACTATTCTGAATATAGAATAGCTGATGAGTATTTGCATAAACAGAATTATTTAATTTAGCGATATGTAAAATGTTTATCAATTCTAAACTGAGAATAGGGAAAGCAATACTTGCATAATATAATTCGAAATAAACGTCACTTGAATGATAAGTGAAGTCAGGGGTACTTGCCTTTGGGTTTTAAGCAGTTAGTCACACTCGCAAAACCATATCTATTCTGACATTCTGTCTCAAAACATCACCGTCCTTCTTTTCAACACTTTACTGATATACTGCTCATGCAATTGCTAGAAGCCAGATATCCAATACCATTCCATTTCATTCTTTATCCAACGTCTTGTCTTGATCAACTCGAATGATCCGCATCTATAATTAAAAGATACAACTTTAATTGTCTAAATGATAATTACTTGACGAACGGCGCGTCAAAACCCTATCATCTACCCATACGATAGCCCACATATAAATATAACAGACAAACACAGGACTCTTAATCCACACACACACACATAATTCACATAGCACATAAGCACATAATCCACGTATCACATAATTCATATCACATATGACTCAGTTCATCAGAAGGTTCGACTCGATACGTTTAAAACTGAAATCAGATCAAAAATGTGATTTATATATCAATAATCGACTCAGAATAACTTGTAAAACAAACGACCTTTCGAACAAAAAGGATTTGGGTCTCGAAAGTATTTTTAATGAAAGCGGAATATTTTTCTGAGTCTGTACGCGTTCGTTTCATATTAAACGGACGAACGGTTTATTTAATATGAATTTTTGAACATTTTTCGGAATTAAAACAAGTCTCCGAATCATTTATAACTAAATAATAGTGCTCGAACACTCGAAATAATTTTATAAGAATTATTGAGCCTGTAAAATAATTTAAAATAATATTTTAAAGCTCGAAACTATTTTTCAGAAATTTTTAAATCAAAGATAAATAATTAAATCTAATTAAATAATCCATTAAAATTAATTAATAACTAATTCAATTAATTAATCAATTAATATTTAAATTAATTGACTAATTAAATAATTAATTATCAACTAAAATTAATTAACTAAATAATTTGGATTTATTTTTGAATTAAAATAAATTTTCAGAATAATAAATAATGAATTTCAAAATTAAACAAATGAATTTTTGTAATTAATAAAAGAATTTTGAATTATTATTAAAAGAAAATCTGCACAAACAGATTTCTGGATTTTTAATTGGGGAAAATAGAATCAAATGTGGGTCGAAATCGGGTCAGGCAACCGGGTTATCGGGTCGCCAAGAACACGAAGAACACGCCGGATCATCTGCAGATTCCGTCGAGTTCACCGGTTCCGGCGAGACTCCGTTTTGCCCATAAACAACACGCAACAGCCCTGATTATTTACCAAACTCACTCGACTAACTCCCAGAAACACAGATTCAGCCTCAACTTCGATGACACAAAACAGAAACCTCATCGCCGGCCAAAACCTCCATTGAAGCCGACGATTGAGCTTCAACTCCGACTAACACCGATTTCGATGATTTCTAAACCATTTTCGACGTGCTGTATAGAAAAATGATGCTGAGACTATATGCAATCTATTACTAACATCTAAAACGATCAAAACAACCCAGAAATCAAGAATCAAAATCGGGTCTAAATTGAAAAAAATGAAATTTTCACAATAATCATCCTCTGTTGATGATATGGGTACGAACATATATCTCTCATCAAGGGCTTCACAACGGTTACAAATACTTGTGATTTGGTGTTCAATAACGCCTTCAAAATTGACTTTGATTTTCAGAATTTCTCAAGAACACCAAGAACACATATTCAAATAATTTCCAGAAAATTCAAACCTTAATTTCTATATGATATTGAACTCTATTTTTGACATATAATATACCAAATTGACCAGAAAAACATGCTCTACAACATGGAATCATCAAATCACATCAACAACATCAAGAACAAAAATTCGTAATTTAATTATCAAATAATTCGAATATAAATAATTAAATAAGAAAATTACTGTGATTTCTGGAAGGAAACTGATGATTGATTCAGATAGAGGATTCCGAGAGCTTCGTTTTGATATGCTGCACGCCCGAATCGGAGTTCGATAACGCTTTCGTTCGTGTGTTTGATTCTCGGAAACGTATCGGTTTTCTCGAGTTTTTCTCTGTATTTACGGTGTTTTAACTGGTTGCAAATGAATAAACGGAATAAACGAAATAAGAAATAGGCTATTTATATTTATGGAATATTGGATCGTTCTGGATCGTTTTGGATCATTAAATTAGTTGCTTAGCCGCTAAGTAACTGCAATAACGATCCGATTTAATACCAAAATTGGATAATTATCAAAACCGAGCTTTTTATAAAATATTATATACGAGAATAATATAAAAATATCCCGTCTCTCGAAAATACGGGTTTTATTGATTACCGAAATAACTATCGTATCGAAAATCTTGCGCCGGGCCGCGCACGGGTCAAACCGTAATCCGGATCGAAAAAGTCAAAACACGGAAAATGTCCGGAATTACCAGATTAGGTTAGGAAGGAGTTTTCGGAAAAGTTTCGGGTTGTAAAAACGCAAAAAACGGTTGAATTCGGACGATTCTCGGCTTTATAAAATAATTTTGGTAATTATTCAGAAAATAATTAATAATTCATAAATTAATATAAAATCATCTAACAGTCCAAAAATTACCAGAAAAATATCACAATTAT
This sequence comes from Apium graveolens, assembly GCF_009905375.1. Taxonomy (NCBI): domain Eukaryota; kingdom Viridiplantae; phylum Streptophyta; class Magnoliopsida; order Apiales; family Apiaceae; genus Apium; species Apium graveolens. The sequence goes on along the minus strand of NC_133654.1, from coordinate 164,841,205 downwards.
CTATATTTTATTCTAGACATATAAAAATTCAAATACTCAAATAATATCACATATAAACACCCAAACATCAATTCCACTTATCAGATAATTCACCAAAATTCACCTAAAATCACATAAATAATTCCAATTAATAATAATAATAATATTTGAAAATAGGGGATATTACAATCTACCCACCTTATAAGGATTCCGTCCTCGGAATCAGCAGAAGAAAGCACTAAGGGTTTTCTAACCAACTTTCCGTCACACCGCCTTACTTTGACTTGACCAGGATACTCAACTTAACTTGATTGGCATACCTTCGAATATTTGAAATGATAAAATCATAGAAAAGAAAAGAATTTCATATCATAACAGGATAGAATCTGAATTGGAGAAAAAGTATTGTTGAAATGAAATAATAACTGAGAGATCAATATGATCAAACGAACTTGGTATTGCGTGTCCAAATTAAGACACTACTAAAGGTTGTTAACCTTCATGTATTCACAACACACACAAGTGATGGTGTCCCATCCAACTCCTATCACACAGACAGGTATATCTTGCGTCCCCTATAGTTAGGGTTGTTCATCTCAGTCAGAATAAGAGAATATCAAAGGAATCCAAGATCAAATGAATACAATTGGAAAGATTTCAAAGCTGATAATTCTGAAGGAATAGAATCCAGAGAACAAAATTTTGGCACCAAATGAGCAAGTGGTGTCACATTACCAAGAAACTATCCACCAAATAAGAAAAGTGGAAGTTAAATTATAATAACTTGACAGAGCTATCAAAACCTGAAAAATAGGCTTCATGACAGACTCCGGCACATTTAAAACACAAATATGATTGAAAATGAGTGTTAGGGAATATATCCTCTAACAATTACTTCTTTTTGAGAGATGTCAAAAGGAATTATAGAAAGAAAAGGTATTGCCAAAGTCTTAATATTTATCTTCAATTTAAACTCTCCAGTTGACTCGCCATCTGATTCTAGACGCTTCTTCATGTTCCAAGGATATCGATAATCTTCATCATCGTCAAAACGTAGTAGCCTCGAAAGATTCCACCATAGAAGTTTGCAACTGCCAGGAGTTCCATCCAGCTCAACACAACCATCTTAAACGAATACGCCTATCTTAACTTATTCGTTGATACTATATCCAATAGTCCAACAGGAACTCGATATGAGCTCAAACGTCCTCACATAGCTATACACACTCCTACACACTCTCGTTTCTAGTTCACTATAACCTCAGCTCTGATACCAACCTGTCACGCCCCAAATCCGGGGTCAGAGGATTTGGTCGTCACTATGAAACCTCAATCCAAATCAGCCTGTTTAATCAATAAATAAATGCCAGCGGAAGATATTTAGCATAAATGACCCCAAACTAATCCAAGATCTTTTAAGGTTACAGTTCTAGAAACAAGATATCCAAATTCTACAAATAATTTTTCTCACTTTCTTCTAAAACTCTTTTCAATAAATCTCAAACTCAAAACTAAACCCACTAGTATAACTTCGAAATGAAGTATACTAGGCCCAAATAAAATACAAAACTATAATATAATATAATATAAACAACTTTATACAATAAAACTTACACTAGTCCGCAAACCCTGGACCAACCACCTTCCAAAAGCTTCTTCTTTGCTTCCTCGAATTACGCAGCTAAACAGCGCAAGCTAATCCTCACTGGAGGTTAAATTTGAAAACAGGCAAGTATGAGCGAAAGAAATGCTCAGCAAGTTCATTACAGTAAATATAGGGTCGTTTGATATAAAACCGACATCTGCATCAGCGCAGAACATTTAAAAATCATAATTGCTGAATCATAAAATTTTAGTAGTGGAACCCCATAATTGATTCCTTAATTGTATTCAAAAACCCTTTTTATATTTTCCAGCGACGTGCTTCAGCAATACTTTGAATCATAACGAGAATAAAACTCGTAAAACAGTGTTTACGGAAATATCGTAAACCACAATAACATGAAACAATGATTATGGATTGAATCATAAAATTTACTCAAAACTCAACTCTTGATATTAATACTTATTTTGTTGTCATATCAAATTAGATATCAATACGAACTTTGATGCTCACAACATTCCATACTGAAGTCAACATCAATCATCTATACTAATACCACCTTTAATATTAACAACAACGTAAGTATCAGCATAAATCAGAATCTGAATCAAAACTGCATTTTACCATTATTCCAAAACAGAAACAGTTGATAAATCATTTATTCTATGAATATCAAAACAATAAGGAATTTTAGATATCTATTTAGATTGGAACCAATTATGCACTATGCTGTTCCTGATGATCAGTCACGAAACAACACCGGTATCCCGCAGCCATACCGTAAATATAGGTACTACCCGTATTCCGCAGCCATACGGTACCTATAGGGCGCCAAGAAAAGGCATAACAAGCCTTGTAAGATATTACACTTCCGTATTGCACTTCTGTATAATAGCTCACGCTGGACCGGTGCCTCGGCCTCTTACGCTACCAGTAACCATCAAATCTCAAAACATTTTATTGAAAAAGGGGTCATAATATTCGACACCCGAAATAATTTTATTCCCCCAATTCTTGGGTAGGAATATTCACAACCAAATCACTTTTCTAAAAATCCAAAACATTTATAAATCCAGAAATTGGATAAGTAAAATCATTTGACTATTCTGAATATAGAATAGCTGATGAGTATTTGCATAAACAGAATTATTTAATTTAGCGATATGTAAAACGTTTATCAATTCTAAACTGAGAATAGGGAAAGCAATACTTGCATAATATAATTCGAAATAAACGTCACTTGAATGATAAGTGAAGTCAGGGGTACTTGCCTTTGGGTTTTAAGCAGTTAGTCACACTCGCAAAACCATATCTATTCTGACATTCTGTCTCAAAACATCACCGTCCTTCTTTTCAACACTTTACTGATATACTGCTCATGCAATTGCTAGAAGCCAGATATCCAATACCATTCCATTTCATTCTTTATCCAACGTCTTGTCTTGATCAACTCGAATGATCCGCATCTATAATTAAAAGATACAACTTTAATTGTCTAAATGATAATTACTTGACGAACGGCGCGTCAAAACCCTATCGTCTACCCATACGATAGCTCACATATAAATATAACAGACAAACACAGGACTCTTAATCCACACACACACACATAATTCACATAGCACATAAGCACATAATCCACGTATCACATAATTCATATCACATATGACTCAGTTCATCAGAAGGTTCGACTCGATACGTTTAAAACTGAAATCAGATCAAAAATGTGATTTATATATCAATAATCGACTCAGAATAACTTGTAAAACAAACGACCTTTCGAACAAAAAGGATTTGGGTCTCGAAAGTATTTTTAATGAAAGCAGAATATTTTTCTGAGTCTGTACGCGTTCGTTTCATATTAAACGGACGAACGGTTTATTTAATATGAATTTTTGAACATTTTTCGGAATTAAAACAAGTCTCCGAATCATTTATAACTAAATAATAGTGCTCGAACACTCGAAATAATTTTATAAGAATTATTGAGCCTGTAAAATAATTTAAAATAATATTTTAAAGCTCGAAACTATTTTTCAGAAATTTTTAAATCAAAGATAAATAATTAAATCTAATTAAATAATCCATTAAAATTAATTAATAACTAATTCAATTAATTAATCAATTAATATTTAAATTAATTGACTAATTAAATAATTAATTATCAACTAAAATTAATTAACTAAATAATTTGGATTTATTTTTGAATTAAAATAAATTTTCAGAATAATAAATAATGAATTTCAAAATTAAACAAATGAATTTTTGTAATTAATAAAAGAATTTTGAATTATTATTAAAAGAAAATCTGCACAAACAGATTTCTGGATTTTTAATTGGGGAAAATAGAATCAAATGTGGGTCGAAATCGGGTCAGGCAACCGGGTTATCGGGTCGCCAAGAACACGAAGAACACGCCGGATCATCTGCAGATTCCGTCGAGTTCACCGGTTCCGGCGAGACTCCGTTTTGCCCATAAACAACACGCAACAGCCCTGATTCTTTACCAAACTCACTCGACTAACTCCCAGAAACACAGATTCAGCCTCAACTTCGATGACACAAAACGGAAACCTCATCGCCGGCCAAAACCTCCATTGAAGCCGACGATTGAGCTTCAACTCCGGCTAACACCGATTTCGATGATTTCTAAACCATTTTCGACGTGCTGTATAGAAAAATGATGCTGAGACTATATGCAATCTATTACTAACATCAAAAACGATCAAAACAACCCAGAAATCAAGAATCAAAATCGGGTCTAAATTGAAAAAAATGAAATTTTCACAATAATCATCCTCTGTTGATGATATGGGTACGAACATATATCTCTCATCAAGGGCTTCACAACGGTTACAAATACTTGTGATTTGGTGTTCAATAACGCCTTCAAAATTGACTTTGATTTTCAGAATTTCTCAAGAACACCAAGAACACATATTCAAATAATTTCCAGAAAATTCAAACCTTAATTTCTATATGATATTGAACTCTATTTTTGACATATAATATACCAAATTGACCAGAAAAACATGCTCTACAACATGGAATCATCAAATCACATCAACAACATCAAGAACAAAAATTCGTAATTTAATTATCAAATAATTCGAATATAAATAATTAAATAAGAAAATTACTGTGATTTCTGGAAGGAAACTGATGATTGATTCAGATAGAGGATTCCGAGAGCTTCGTTTTGATATGCTGCACGCCCGAATCGGAGTTCGATAACGCCTTCGTTCGTGTGTTTGATTCTCGGAAACGTATCGGTTTTCTCGAGTTTTTCTCTGTATTTACGGTGTTTTAACTGGTTGCAAATGAATAAACGGAATAAACGAAATAAGAAATAGGCTATTTATATTTATGGAATATTGGATCTTTCTGGATCGTTTTGGATCATTTTGGATCATTAAATTAGTTGCTTAGCCGCTAAGTAACTGCAATAACGATCCGATTTAATACCAAAATTGGATAATTATCAAAACCGAGCTTTTTATAAAATATTATATACGAGAATAATATAAAAATATCTCGTCTCTCGAAAATACGGGTTTTATTGATTACCGAAATAACTATCGTATCGAAAATCTTGCGCCGGGCCGCGCACGGGTCAAACCGTAATCCGGATCGAAAAAGTCAAAACACGGAAAATGTCCGGAATTACCAGATTAGGTTAGGAAGGAGTTTTCGGAAAAGTTTCGGGTTGTAAAAATGCAAAAAACGGTTGAATTCGGACGATTCTCGGCTTTATAAAATAATTTTGGTAATTATTCAGAAAATAATTAATAATTCATAAATTAATATAAAATCATCTAACAGTCCAAAAATTACCAGAAAAATATCACAATTATCTATATTTTATTCTAGACATATAAAAATTCAAATACTCAAATAATATCACATATAAACACCCAAACATCAATTCCACTTATCAGATAATTCACCAAAATTTACCTAAAATCACATAAATAATTCCAATTAATAATAATAATAATATTTGAAAATAGGGGATATTACAATCTACCCACCTTATAAGGATTCCGTCCTCGGAATCAGCAGAAGAAAGCACTAAGGGTTTTCTAACCAACTTTCCGTCACACCGCCTTACTTTGACTTGACCAGGATACTCAACTTAACTTGATTGGCATACCTTCGAATATTTGAAATGATAAAATCATAGAAAAGAAAAGAATTTCATATCATAACAGGATAGAATCTGAATTGGAGAAAAAGTATTGTTGAAATGAAATAATAACTGAGAGATCAATATGATCAAACGAACTTGGTATTGCGTGTCCAAATTAAGACACTACTAAAGGTTGTTAACCTTCATGTATTCACAACACACACAAGTGATGGCGTCCCATCCAACTCCTATCACACAGACAGGTATATCTTGCGTCCCCTATAGTTAGGGTTGTTCATCTCAGTCAGAATAAGGGAATATCAAAGGAATCCAAGATCAAATGAATACAATTGGAAAGATTTCAAAGCTGATAATTCTGAAGGAATAGAATCCAGAGAACAAAATTTTGGCACCAAATGAGCAAGTGGTGTCACATTACCAAGAAACTATCCACCAAATAAGAAAAGTGGAAGTTAAATTATAATAACTTGACAGAGCTATCAAAACCTGAAAAATAGGCTTCATGACAGACTCCGGCACATTTAAAACACAAATATGATTGAAAATGAGTGTTAGGGAATATATCCTCTAACAATTACTTCTTTTTGAGAGATGTCAAAAGGAATTATAGAAAGAAAAGGTATTGCCAAAGTCTTAATATTTATCTTCAATTTAAACTCTCCAGTTGACTCGCCATCTGATTCTAGACGCTTCTTCATGTTCCAAGGATATCGATAATCTTCATCATCGTCAAAACGTAGTAGCCTCGAAAGATTCCACCATAGAAGTTTGCAACTGCCAGGAGTTCCATCCAGCTCAACACAACCATCTTAAACGAATACGCCTATCTTAACTTATTCGTTGATACTATATCCAATAGTCCAACAGGAACTCGATATGAGCTCAAACGTCCTCACATAGCTATACACACTCCTACACACTCTCGTTTCTAGTTCACTATAACCTCAGCTCTGATACCAACCTGTCACGCCCCAAATCCGGGGTCAGAGGATTTGGTCGTCACTATGAAACCTCAATCCAAATCAGCCTGTTTAATCAATAAATAAATGCCAGCGGAAGATATTTAGCATAAATGACCCCAAACTAATCCAAGATCTTTTAAGGTTACAGTTCTAGAAACAAGATATCCAAATTCTACAAATAATTTTTCTCACTTTCTTCTAAAACTCTTTTCAATAAATCTCAAACTCAAAACTAAACCCACTAGTATAACTTCGAAATGAAGTATACTAGGCCCAAATAAAATACAAAACTATAATATAATATAATATAAACAACTTTATACAATAAAACTTACACTAGTCCGCAAACCCTGGACCAACCACCTTCCAAAAGCTTCTTCTTTGCTTCCTCGAATTACGCAGCTAAACAGCGCAAGCTAATCCTCACTGGAGGTTAAATTTGAAAACAGGCAAGTATGAGCGAAAGAAATGCTCAGCAAGTTCATTACAGTAAATATAGGGTCGTTTGATATAAAACCGACATCTGCATCAGCGCAGAACATTTAAAAATCATAATTGCTGAATCATAAAATTTTAGTAGTGGAACCCCATAATTGATTCCTTAATTGTATTCAAAAACCCTTTTTATATTTTCCAGCGACGTGCTTCAGCAATACTTTGAATCATAACGAGAATAAAACTCGTAAAACAGTGTTTACGGAAATATCGTAAACCACAATAACATGAAACAATGATTATGGATTGAATCATAAAATTTACTCAAAACTCAACTCTTGATATTAATACTTATTTTGTTGTCATATCAAATTAGATATCAATACGAACTTTGATGCTCACAACATTCCATACTGAAGTCAACATCAATCATCTATACTAATACCACCTTTAATATTAACAACAACGTAAGTATCAGCATAAATCAGAATCTGAATCAAAACTGCATTTTACCATTATTCCAAAACAGAAACAGTTGATAAATCATTTATTCTATGAATATCAAAACAATAAGGAATTTTAGATATCTATTTAGATTGGAACCAATTATGCACTATGCTGTTCCTGATGATCAGTCACGAAACAACACCGGTATCCCGCAGCCATACCGTAAATATAGGTACTACCCGTATTCCGCAGCCATACGGTACCTATAGGGCGCCAAGAAAAGGCATAACAAGCCTTGTAAGATATTACACTTCCGTATTGCACTTCTGTATAATAGCTCACGCTGGACCGGTGCCTCGGCCTCTTACGCTACCAGTAACCATCAAATCTCAAAACATTTTATTGAAAAAGGGGTCATAATATTCGACACCCGAAATAATTTTATTCCCCCAATTCTTGGGTAGGAATATTCACAACCAAATCACTTTTCTAAAAATCCAAAACATTTATAAATCCAGAAATTGGATAAGTAAAATCATTTGACTATTCTGAATATAGAATAGCTGATGAGTATTTGCATAAACAGAATTATTTAATTTAGCGATATGTAAAACGTTTATCAATTCTAAACTGAGAATAGGGAAAGCAATACTTGCATAATATAATTCGAAATAAACGTCACTTGAATGATAAGTGAAGTCAGGGGTACTTGCCTTTGGGTTTTAAGCAGTTAGTCACACTCGCAAAACCATATCTATTCTGACATTCTGTCTCAAAACATCACCGTCCTTCTTTTCAACACTTTACTGATATACTGCTCATGCAATTGCTAGAAGCCAGATATCCAATACCATTCCATTTCATTCTTTATCCAACGTCTTGTCTTGATCAACTCGAATGATCCGCATCTATAATTAAAAGATACAACTTTAATTGTCTAAATGATAATTACTTGACGAACGGCGCGTCAAAACCCTATCATCTACCCATACGATAGCCCACATATAAATATAACAGACAAACACAGGACTCTTAATCCACACACACACACATAATTCACATAGCACATAAGCACATAATCCACGTATCACATAATTCATATCACATATGACTCAGTTCATCAGAAGGTTCGACTCGATACGTTTAAAACTGAAATCAGATCAAAAATGTGATTTATATATCAATAATCGACTCAGAATAACTTGTAAAACAAACGACCTTTCGAACAAAAAGGATTTGGGTCTCGAAAGTATTTTTAATGAAAGCGAAATATTTTTCTGAGTCTGTACGCGTTCGTTTCATATTAAACGGACGAACAGTTTATTTAATATGAATTTTTGAACATTTTTCGGAATTAAAACAAGTCTCCGAATCATTTATAACTAAATAATAGTGCTCGAACACTCGAAATAATTTTATAAGAATTATTGAGCCTGTAAAATAATTTAAAATAATATTTTAAAGCTCGAAACTATTTTTCAGAAATTTTTAAATCAAAGATAAATAATTAAATCTAATTAAATAATCCATTAAAATTAATTAATAACTAATTCAATTAATTAATCAATTAATATTTAAATTAATTGACTAATTAAATAATTAATTATCAACTAAAATTAATTAACTAAATAATTTGGATTTATTTTTGAATTAAAATAAATTTTCAGAATAATAAATAATGAATTTCAAAATTAAACAAATGAATTTTTGTAATTAATAAAAGAATTTTGAATTATTATTAAAAGAAAATCTGCACAAACAGATTTCTGGATTTTTAATTGGGGAAAATAGAATCAAATGTGGGTCGAAATCGGGTCAGGCAACCGGGTTATCGGGTCGCCAAGAACACGAAGAACACGCCGGATCATCTGCAGATTCCGTCGAGTTCACCGGTTCCGGCGAGACTCCGTTTTGCCCATAAACAACACGCAACAGCCCTGATTCTTTACCAAACTCACTCGACTAACTCCCAGAAACACAGATTCAGCCTCAACTTCGATGACACAAAACGGAAACCTCATCGCCGGCCAAAACCTCCATTGAAGCCGACGATTGAGCTTCAACTCCGGCTAACACCGATTTCGATGATTTCTAAACCATTTTCGACGTGCTGTATAGAAAAATGATGCTGAGACTATATGCAATCTATTACTAACATCTAAAACGATCAAAACAACCCAGAAATCAAGAATCAAAATCGGGTCTAAATTGAAAAAAATGAAATTTTCACAATAATCATCCTCTGTTGATGATATGGGTACGAACATATATCTCTCATCAAGGGCTTCACAACGGTTACAAATACTTGTGATTTGGTGTTCAATAACGCCTTCAAAATTGACTTTGATTTTCAGAATTTCTCAAGAACACCAAGAACACATATTCAAATAATTTCCAGAAAATTCAAACCTTAATTTTTATATGATATTGAACTCTATTTTTGACATATAATATACCAAATTGACCAGAAAAACATGCTCTACAACATGGAATCATCAAATCACATCAACAACATCAAGAACAAAAATTCGTAATTTAATTATCAAATAATTTGAATATAAATAATTAAATAAGAAAATTACTGTGATTTCTGGAAGGAAACTGATGATTGATTCAGATAGAGGATTCCGAGAGCTTCGTTTTGATATGCTGCACGCCCGAATCGGAGTTCGATAACGCCTTCGTTCGTGTGTTTGATTCTCGGAAACGTATCGGTTTTCTCGAGTTTTTCTCTGTATTTACGGTGTTTTAACTGGTTGCAAATGAATAAACGGAATAAACGAAATAAGAAATAGGCTATTTATATTTATGGAATATTGGATCTTTCTGGATCGTTTTGGATCATTTTGGATCATTAAATTAGTTTCTTAGCCGCTAAGTAACTGCAATAACGATCCGATTTAATACCAAAATTGGATAATTATCAAAACCGAGCTTTTTATAAAATATTATATACGAGAATAATATAAAAATATCCCGTCTCTCGAAAATACGGGTTTTATTGATTACCGAAATAACTATCGTATCGAAAATCTTGCGCCGGGCCGCGCACGGGTCAAACCGTAATCCGGATCGAAAAAGTCAAAACACGGAAAATGTCCGGAATTACCAGATTAGGTTAGGCAGGAGTTTTCGGAAAAGTTTCGGGTTGTAAAAACGCAAAAAACGGTTGAATTCGGACGATTCTCGGCTTTATAAAATAATTTTGGTAATTATTCAGAAAATAATTAATAATTCATAAATTAATATAAAATCATCTAACAGTCCAAAAATTACCAGAAAAATATCACAATTATCTATATTTTATTCTAGACATATAAAAATTCAAATACTCAAATAATATCACATATAAACACCCAAACATCAATTCCACTTATCAGATAATTCACCAAAATTCACCTAAAATCACATAAATAATTCCAATTAATAATAATAATAATATTTGAAAATAGGGGATATTACAATCTACCCACCTTATAAGGATTCCGTCCTCGGAATCAGCAGAAGAAAGCACTAAGGGTTTTCTAACCAACTTTCCGTCACACCGCCTTACTTTGACTTGACCAGGATACTCAACTTAACTTGATTGGCATACCTTCGAATATTTGAAATGATAAAATCATAGAAAAGAAAAGAATTTCATATCATAACAGGATAGAATCTGAATTGGAGAAAAAGTATTGTTGAAATGAAATAATAACTGAGAGATCAATATGATCAAACGAACTTGGTATTGCGTGTCCAAATTAAGACACTACTAAAGGTTGTTAACCTTCATGTATTCACAACACACACAAGTGATGGCGTCCCATCCAACTCCTATCACACAGACAGGTATATCTTGCGTCCCCTATAGTTAGGGTTGTTCATCTCAGTCAGAATAAGAGAATATCAAAGGAATCCAAGATCAAATGAATACAATTGGAAAGATTTCAAAGCTGATAATTCTGAAGGAATAGAATCCAGAGAACAAAATTTTGGCACCAAATGAGCAAGTGGTGTCACATTACCAAGAAACTATCCACCAAATAAGAAAAGTGGAAGTTAAATTATAATAACTTGACAGAGCTATCAAAACCTGAAAAATAGGCTTCATGACAGACTCCGGCACATTTAAAACACAAATATGATTGAAAATGAGTGTTAGGGAATATATCCTCTAACAATTACTTCTTTTTGAGAGATGTCAAAAGGAATTATAGAAAGAAAAGGTATTGCCAAAGTCTTAATATTTATCTTCAATTTAAACTCTCCAGTTGACTCGCCATCTGATTCTAGACGCTTCTTCATGTTCCAAGGATATCGATAATCTTCATCGTCGTCAAAACGTAGTAGCCTCGAAAGATTCCACCATAGAAGTTTGCAACTGCCAGGAGTTCCATCCAGCTCAACACAACCATCTTAAACGAATACGCCTATCTTAACTTATTCGTTGATACTATATCCAATAGTCCAACAGGAACTCGATATGAGCTCAAACGTCCTCACATAGCTATACACACTCCTACACACTCTCGTTTCTAGTTCACTATAACCTCAGCTCTGATACCAACCTGTCACGCCCCAAATCCGGGGTCAGAGGATTTGGTCGTCACTATGAAACCTCAATCCAAATCAGCCTGTTTAATCAATAAATAAATGCCAGCGGAAGATATTTAGCATAAATGACCCCAAACTAATCCAAGATCTTTTAAGGTTACAGTTCTAGAAACAAGATATCCAAATTCTACAAATAATTTTTCTCACTTTCTTCTAAAACTCTTTTCAATAAATCTCAAACTCAAAACTAAACCCACTAGTATAACTTCGAAATGAAGTATACTAGGCCCAAATAAAATACAAAACTATAATATAATATAATATAAACAACTTTATACAATAAAACTTACACTAGTCCGCAAACCCTGGACCAACCACCTTCCAAAAGCTTCTTCTTTGCTTCCTCGAATTACGCAGCTAAACAGCGCAAGCTAATCCTCACTGGAGGTTAAATTTGAAAACAGGCAAGTATGAGCGAAAGAAATGCTCAGCAAGTTCATTACAGTAAATATAGGGTCGTTTGATATAAAACCGACATCTGCATCAGCGCAGAACATTTAAAAATCATAATTGCTGAATCATAAAATTTTAGTAGTGGAACCCCATAATTGATTCCTTAATTGTATTCAAAAACCCTTTTTATATTTTCCAGCGACGTGCTTCAGCAATACTTTGAATCATAACGAGAATAAAACTCGTAAAACAGTGTTTACGGAAATATCGTAAACCACAATAACATGAAACAATGATTATGGATTGAATCATAAAATTTACTCAAAACTCAACTCTTGATATTAATACTTATTTTGTTGTCATATCAAATTAGATATCAATACGAACTTTGATGCTCACAACATTCCATACTGAAGTCAACATCAATCATCTATACTAATACCACCTTTAATATTAACAACAACGTAAGTATCAGCATAAATCAGAATCTGAATCAAAACTGCATTTTACCATTATTCCAAAACAGAAACAGTTGATAAATCATTTATTCTATGAATATCAAAACAATAAGGAATTTTAGATATCTATTTAGATTGGAACCAATTATGCACTATGCTGTTCCTGATGATCAGTCACGAAACAACACCGGTATCCCGCAGCCATACCGTAAATATAGGTACTACCCGTATTCCGCAGCCATACGGTACCTATAGGGCGCCAAGAAAAGGCATAACAAGCCTTGTAAGATATTACACTTCCGTATTGCACTTCTGTATAATAGCTCACGCTGGACCGGTGCCTCGGCCTCTTACGCTACCAGTAACCATCAAATCTCAAAACATTTTATTGAAAAAGGGGTCATAATATTCGACACCCGAAATAATTTTATTCCCCCAATTCTTGGGTAGGAATATTCACAACCAAATCACTTTTCTAAAAATCCAAAACATTTATAAATCCAGAAATTGGATAAGTAAAATCATTTGACTATTCTGAATATAGAATAGCTGATGAGTATTTGCATAAACAGAATTATTTAATTTAGCGATATGTAAAACGTTTATCAATTCTAAACTGAGAATAGGGAAAGCAATACTTGCATAATATAATTCGAAATAAACGTCACTTGAATGATAAGTGAAGTCAGGGGTACTTGCCTTTGGGTTTTAAGCAGTTAGTCACACTCGCAAAACCATATCTATTCTGACATTCTGTCTCAAAACATCACCGTCCTTCTTTTCAACACTTTACTGATATACTGCTCATGCAATTGCTAGAAGCCAGATATCCAATACCATTCCATTTCATTCTTTATCCAACGTCTTGTCTTGATCAACTCGAATGATCCGCATCTATAATTAAAAGATACAACTTTAATTGTCTAAATGATAATTACTTGACGAACGGCGCGTCAAAACCCTATCATCTACCCATACGATAGCCCACATATAAATATAACAGACAAACACAGGACTCTTAATCCACACACACACACATAATTCACATAGCACATAAGCACATAATCCACGTATCACATAATTCATATCACATATGACTCAGTTCATCAGAAGGTTCGACTCGATACGTTTAAAACTGAAATCAGATCAAAAATGTGATTTATATATCAATAATCGACTCAGAATAACTTGTAAAACAAACGACCTTTCGAACAAAAAGGATTTGGGTCTCGAAAGTATTTTTAATGAAAGCGAAATATTTTTCTGAGTCTGTACGCGTTCGTTTCATATTAAACGGACGAACAGTTTATTTAATATGAATTTTTGAACATTTTTCGGAATTAAAACAAGTCTCCGAATCATTTATAACTAAATAATAGTGCTCGAACACTCGAAATAATTTTATACTCCCTCTGTCCCATCCATTTCTTTACAGTTACTATTTTGGGCCGTCCCATCCATTTCTTTACATTCCAAAAATAGTAAACTTTTAATAATATAAAATACTATTACACCCACTAACTTCCTCCACTCTCTCAAATCTATTATTAAATATTAATATGTCCCACTACTTTAACCACTTTTCATCATTTTTCATTACTTTACCTACTTTTATATATATATATATTGGTCTCCGTGCCCACCAGAGATGTAAACATCCTGGTGGGACGGAGGGAGTAAGAATTATTGAGCCTGTAAAATAATTTAAAATAATATTTTAAAGCTCGAAACTATTTTTCAGAAATTTTTAAATCAAAGATAAATAATTAAATCTAATTAAATAATCCATTAAAATTAATTAATAACTAATTCAATTAATTAATCAATTAATATTTAAATTAATTGACTAATTAAATAATTAATTATCAACTAAAATTAATTAACTAAATAATTTGGATTTATTTTTGAATTAAAATAAATTTTCAGAATAATAAATAATGAATTTCAAAATTAAACAAATGAATTTTTGTAATTAATAAAAGAATTTTGAATTATTATTAAAAGAAAATCTGCACAAACAGATTTCTGGATTTTTAATTGGGGAAAATAGAATCAAATGTGGGTCGAAATCGGGTCAGGCAACCGGGTTATCGGGTCGCCAAGAACACGAAGAACACGCCGGATCATCTGCAGATTCCGTCGAGTTCACCGGTTCCGGCGAGACTCCGTTTTGCCCATAAACAACACGCAACAGCCCTGATTCTTTACCAAACTCACTCGACTAACTCCCAGAAACACAGATTCAGCCTCAACTTCGATGACACAAAACGGAAACCTCATCGCCGGCCAAAACCTCCATTGAAGCCGACGATTGAGCTTCAACTCCGGCTAACACCGATTTCGATGATTTCTAAACCATTTTCGACGTGCTGTATAGAAAAATGATGCTGAGACTATATGCAATCTATTACTAACATCTAAAACGATCAAAACAACCCAGAAATCAAGAATCAAAATCGGGTCTAAATTGAAAAAAATGAAATTTTCACAATAATCATCCTCTGTTGATGATATGGGTACGAACATATATCTCTCATCAAGGGCTTCACAACGGTTACAAATACTTGTGATTTGGTGTTCAATAACGCCTTCAAAATTGACTTTGATTTTCAGAATTTCTCAAGAACACCAAGAACACATATTCAAATAATTTCCAGAAAATTCAAACCTTAATTTCTATATGATATTGAACTCTATTTTTGACATATAATATACCAAATTGACCAGAAAAACATGCTCTACAACATGGAATCATCAAATCACATCAACAACATCAAGAACAAAAATTCGTAATTTAATTATCAAATAATTCGAATATAAATAATTAAATAAGAAAATTACTGTGATTTCTGGAAGGAAACTGATGATTGATTCAGATAGAGGATTCCGAGAGCTTCGTTTTGATATGCTGCACGCCCGAATCGGAGTTCGATAACGCCTTCGTTCGTGTGTTTGATTCTCGGAAACGTATCGGTTTTCTCGAGTTTTTCTCTATATTTACGGTGTTTTAACTGGTTGCAAATGAATAAACGAAATAAACGAAATAAGAAATAGGCTATTTATATTTATGGAATATTGGATCGTTCTGGATCGTTTTGGATCATTTTGGATCATTAAATTAGTTGCTTAGCCGCTAAGTAACTGCAATAACGATCCGATTTAATACCAAAATTGGATAATTATCAAAACCGAGCTTTTTATAAAATATTATATACGAGAATAATATAAAAATATCCCGTCTCTCGAAAATACGGGTTTTATTGATTACCGAAATAACTATCGTATCGAAAATCTTGCGCCGGGCCGCGCACGGGTCAAACCGTAATCCGGATCGAAAAAGTCAAAACACGAAAAATGTCCGGAATTACCAGATTAGGTTAGGAAGGAGTTTTCGGAAAAGTTTCGGGTTGTAAAAACGCAAAAACGGTTGAATTCGGACGATTCTCGGCTTTATAAAATAATTTTGGTAATTATTCAGAAAATAATTAATAATTCATAAATTAATATAAAATCATCTAACAGTCCAAAAATTACCAGAAAAATATCACAATTATCTATATTTTATTCTAGACATATAAAAATTCAAATACTCAAATAATATCACATATAAACACCCAAACATCAATTCCACTTATCAGATAATTCACCAAAATTCACCTAAAATCACATAAATAATTCCAATTAATAATAATAATAATATTTGAAAATAGGGGATATTACACAATACATCACGCTTAAAGCGAAATAATCATTTCACGATATATACTTATCGTACAACATCGCTATATTATGCGAAAATTCAACAACTACGTATCATGGCAAACATGGTATTTATGCGATGATAGTAAAACAATCATTTCACAACACAACAGTAAAATGGAGTTGGGTTTGTAAACTTGCCTGGGTATCTCGAGGTGGATGATGCTCTAGGTTCCGCTCGGAAATCTATAACCATAAACACATTTCATTTCGTTAGGTTCCGTCCTAATTCACGGTAACTCGCACTCATGCGCTACTCAATATACACCCTCTCAACTCATACTACCCTTAACATTTCTTTTAAGTCATAAACACTTTATGGTCACTTCATTTTCCTAAGTATCTTGAGTTCATTCTCATTATCTTTGTCGGCTTCGCTTAAGGATTCTTACGGTTTCTACTCGCGCGGTCTCGCCTCCGACATTTTTATAAGATTGAGAAATCATTATTTTCACTTGAAATTTTTATGACAGTTAGGAAACTCCAATTTTACTCTCTGTAAAACTTTTATGATTTATGAATACTTTTAAGTCTATCCTTTATATTTTCAAAGTTCGTGATTCGTAGCAGTTTTTGTCGCGTAAAACACTTTTACTAAAATGATCATAACTTTTGATCCGTAAATCGGAATTAAGCGATTCAAGCGCCTAAACGATCCTTATAACATTTTCTATCTTAAACAAAGGTTATTTCTCAAGAATCTACAGTTTACAGCTTCTAGACTTTCTGCAGAAACTTAAAGTTACGGTTTGTTGGTTTTAACGAAGTTATGTTTACGATCGGGGTTTCGTTTACGCCTTAACTATCAACACAACCACCAACAATCATTATATCATCATCAACACACAAAATCCTCTCAAGAACATCATGTTCTTGAGGCAGCAACAACCAACCTTAAATCTACTTAACTTAATCATCAAGATTTCATCAACAACACTTAGTAAGCTAGGTTTACTAACACCCACTAAATGGATCTTAAACATGAACCTTAAATAAAGTTAGGCCAAAGATTTTTACCTTTATTAAAAGCTAGAGATGTGTTCTTGAGGATGGTGGAGGCTTGGAAGTGCTTGGTATGAGTTTTGGAACCTAAAACCACCATTAAAATCAAGAAACCAAAGAGAGGTTACTATTCACACTATTCACTAGTGAGTTTCTTGAATTTATTCCATCCATCAAACCTTGATAAAAAGAGATGAAAGATTTTTCTTACCTTAGTTTAGTTTCTAGGAGGCTTGGGAAATAATTGTGTGATTTTACAAGAACTAGAGCTTGGAGTTTTGAATTGCAATTCCCTTTTTTTCTTCAAAATAGCCGAATGGAGCTAATTGGGGGTGGGGGGGGTATTTATAGCACTTGGTTGCTTCTCTTGGATGATTTCTAGGTTGCTTCTTGGAAGGTGACTTGATATCTTTGCAAGTTGATCTTTATTCTTCCTAGGATAGCTTAGGTTTATTCCTTGTCTCCAAATCCATGGACAAATCTTTGTAGCTTGCTAGCTTACAAGCTAAAGTACAAGGTTAGCTCCTTAGCACACTATTTGCTAGCTAGCTTGGTCATCCTAGGGTTAGCTCACTATTTGATGAAGTACTTCCTTACCATGGTTTAGTTAGTGCATTACGTTTAATTAATCGCTTACGCGTTCGCTCGGTTAATTAAACGTTCTCCGCAATACTTATTCGTAAATGGTTCGCAATGTAATTCTTTTCGTTTCTAGTCCTTATATTTTTATTTATCCTAATTGAATATAAATCCGTAGGATTTTAATCTCGTAATTATATTGTGATTCCCGTAGTCCTTGATAAGTCGTAATTACGGTCATTTTTTAAAGTTCATTTTCTTCGAAAACTAATAGCGTTTACATACACTTATTTGGTACGTATAGTCATAATATCGATTCCGAAACTCATTTTTTTATGCACTATATAGTGTGGGCTCAAAAGTTTTTCCCGTCTGTCAGGGTTACTATTCATTAAACATTTTACAGGGTCTCAAAAATTCGAGTTATTACAGGCTGGCTGGCCACCCGACAAGTGATCATAGGTGTACCCAGGCCCTTCTCGTCAACCTTCCCACCAAACCACTTCTGCATGCTCAAGATCATCGAATTGTCAATGGGGGCACTCGGTAACTGAAGCTGATCGTGTGCGGGCCAATGAACACCCACCACTACAAAAAGCTTAGTCACAATCGAGGCATAAGAAATAGACCCCATAGTGCTCCCACGCAAAAACCTTAGAATATCCTGATAAATAATGGAACCGAGATCCACATAATCTCCCTGTAAAATCCCCCATAACAACTTTGCATGATCCACAGTCACATCATGCATATGAGAAGATGACATAATGTTCATACAAATAAAGGCATTCCAAGCACGAGCAAACCTGTTCATGCATGAGGCAGGGAAAGTAGCATACTCATTCGATCCCCTCTTGAACTTCCAGTGAGTGTCCGGGATACACAGCGTAGCCACAATCAAGTCTAAGTCAAAATCATCTCCCATCTTGTTTACCCATTCCTCCTGAGTTGGTTGTCGCTCGGGCTGGTTAATAACCCTACGAATAGCCTCAGGGATATAATCCGCCGTCAACCCTCACAACACTGTATACCCATTCTTATCAGGCTTCGCATTCGCATAGAACTCATGAACTAAACTCATAGGCATAACAACGGGTGCCTCATAAAAAGAACCCAACCCATCTCCAAAATCATCTCAAGAAGTTTACCATCCTTACCCGATGGTAGAAAACCCATCTCCTTCGCTATTTGCTTCGTCAACAGCCTCGTGTACTCCGCTTTAGCCTCCGGAGTAACAAACCTAGGTCTTGTACCCCCAACACTCGAAGAATCAATGGTGGCGGGGTTAGTGCTGCTGCTAACTTGGGTGCACGCTCTCTTGGGTGCCATTGAAATTGATAAAGTGAGAAAAGAGAGATGTATATAGAGAATTAGGGTTTTTAGAGAATAAAAGTGATGGAGATGGATGTATATAAGTGTGTGTATATATAGATAATAAGAATTAAAAGTGGGATATGATTGTGTAATTAGTGGGGGTAATGGGATGTTTAGAATTGATTTGGAGAAGGAATTAGGGTAGTTGGAGGAGTTAAAATCGGTTGGGGTGTTGTTTTTGTTTTGATTTTCGGGCTTCCTATTTTTTTTCTTCTCCAGGAGGTCAGCGCGGCCGCCCCTCTAGGCAGCAAGGGCGCGCCGTGTTTCAGTTCATACAGCGCGGTCACCCCGCTTCCCCGTGTGGGCGCGCCGTGCTTCTGTAGAAAATACCCTTTTTTCTGTTTTTCTGTTTTCCTGATTTTTTTGTGTTTTCTTCTGGTTTTTCTTCCTTCTATCTTCTACTAATGTACATAAGCTTGGGTTGCCTCCCAAGAAATGCTTGGTTTGCGTCGCTAGCGTGACGTAGAATTTCGAGATCAAGTTGACAATAAAACGGCACTAACCACCTCACAGTTTGCCGTATTTCCATAGTAATGCTTCAAACGCTGTCCATTCACCTTGAATGCTTGACCTGGATCATTCTCAAAAATTTCCACCGCTCTATGTGGAAACACATTTTTGACAACAAATGACCCTGACCATCTCGACTTCAATTGTCCAGGAAAAAGACGGAGATGAGAGTTGAATAAAACGACTTCTTGCCCCGACATAAATGATTTGAGCATTAGACCCCTATCGTGGCACCTCTTGTCTTTCTCCTTGTTCATTTTGTTGTTCTCATATGCTTGAAGTTGAAACTCGTCGAGTTCATTCAATTAAAGCATCCTTTTCTTACCAGCTGCATCCATATCAAGGTTCAATTTCTTCAAATCCCAATATGCTTTGTGCTCTAGCTCCACAGGCAAATGACATCCTTTACCATAAACTAATTAAAACGGTGACATGCCTAGAGGAGTCTTGTATCTTGTTCGATAAGCCCAAACAGCTTCATCCAGCTTCAAAGACCAATCGTTCCTCGATGGACATACAAGTTTCTCTAGAATACGCTTGATCTCTCAGTTAGACACCTCAGCTTGACCATTATTCTGAGTATGGTAGGATGTAGCAATGCGATGATTCACATTATATCTCTGCATCATAGCAGTGAACTTGCGATTGCAGAACTGTCATCCCTCGTCACTGATTATGACTTTTGGAGTTCCAAATCTTGTGAATTTCTGCTTGTGAAGAAAATTGAGCACTACCTTCGCATCATTTGTCGGCAAAGCTTTAACTTCGACCCATTTTGACACATAATCGACCGCCAGCAAGATATACTGATTATTACAAGATGAGACAAATGGCCCCATGAAGTCAATTCCCCAAACATCGAAGAACTCAACCTCGGGAAGCACATTAAGATGCATCTTATTCTTCTTTGACATATTACCAACAGCTGACATCGATCACACTCCAAAAGAACTGATGCACATCCTTAAACAATGTAGGCCAGAAGAATCTCGTTTGAGGGATATGAGCTGCTGTCTTTTCTCCACCAGAGTGTCCTCCATAAATAGTCGAATGACAATATCGTAAGATACCCTCCATTTTGCTGTACGAAATACATCTCCTGATGATTTGGTCAGCTCCTTGACGAAATAAAAATGGCTCATCCCATATGTACCACTTCACATCATGAAGAAACTTCTTCCTTTGAGCAGAAGTTAAGTCCGGGGGCATAATATTGCTCACAAGGTAGTTCACAATGTCTGCGAACCACGATTCTTCTTCTTGCACCCCAAACAACCACTCATCGGGAAAAGACTCATTTATCAAGGTCTTGTCATGTGAAGATGTACTTGGATCTTCTAAACGAGAGAGAG
Organism: Apium graveolens; assembly: GCF_009905375.1. Lineage (NCBI taxonomy): Eukaryota > Viridiplantae > Streptophyta > Magnoliopsida > Apiales > Apiaceae > Apium > Apium graveolens. Next base: position 164,819,603 of record NC_133654.1, on the reverse strand, counting down.
ATGGTCATCAACTTGATTCTCAGTACCTTTTCTATCCTTAATCTCCAACTCAAAATCTTGAAGTAAAAGAACCAATCGAATCAATCTAGGCTTCGAGTCCTTCTTCAAGACAAGATAGCAAATTGCAGCGTGATCAGTGAAAACTGTCACCTTTGTCCCAAGCAAATAAGATCGAAAATTCTCAAAACCGTAGACAATGGCTAAGAGTTCCTTCTCAGCAGTTGTATAGTTCAGTTGAGCATCATTGAAGGTCTTACTAGCATAGTAGACCACATGAAATATATTGTTATTCCTTTTCCCAAGAACCGCTCCAACTGCATAGTCACTCGCATCGTACATCATTTCAAAAGGCTTATTCCAATCAGGTGCAGTTATAACAGGTGCCGTGATCAAGCTCATTTTTAGGCTCTCAAAAGCAGCTCAACACTCATTATCAAACTTGAAAGGGACATCTTTCTCCAATAAATTGCAAAATGGTTTAGAGGTTTTAGAGAAGTCCTTAATGAACCGCCTATAGAAGCCCGCATGACCAAGGAAACTGTGGATCCCCTTAATAGAAATTGGTGGAGGAAGGTTTTCAATGAACCCCACCTGGGCTTTGTCCACTTCAAGACCTTTACTAGAGACCTTGTGCCCAAGAATGATGCCCTGTTGCACCATAAAGTGACATTTCTCCCAGTTGAGAACCAGATTGGTCTCAACACAACTTTTAAGAACTGCGCCAAGATCTTGCAAGCACTCGTCGAAAGAATCTCCAAACACATTAAAATCATCCATGAACTCCTCCATATTCTGACCAATCATGTCAGAGAAGATAGCCATCATGCATCTCTGAAATGTGGCAGGTGCACTACATAATCTAAAAAAACTCTTATGAAGGCAAAAGTACCAAACAGATAAGTGAAGGTAGTCTTTTCCTGATCTTCTGGAGCAATGCATATCTGATTATACCCCGAATAACCATCCAGAAGACAATAGTATTCATGCCCAGCCAACCTGTCAAGCATCTGATCAATAAAAGGAAGAGGGAAGTGATACTTCCTCATGGCCTTGTTCAGCTTCCTGTAATCCATGCACACTCTCCACCCCGTAATTGTTCGAGTAGGAATGAGCTCATTCTTCTCATTAGCAACCACTATGATACCTCATTTCTTTGGCACACACTGAACTAGGCTCACCCAAGAACTGTCAGAAATAGGATAAATGATGCCTGCATCTAGCCACTTAAGAATTTCCTTCTTCACAACCTCTTTCATGATCGGATTTAGCCTTCTTTATTGCTCAACAGTCGGCTTGCTTAATTCCTCTATTAGAATTTTATGCATGCAATAAGAAGGGCTGATTCCTTTAATATCTGCTATAGTCCATCCAATTACAAACTTGAACTCTCTCAGAATTCTTAAGAGCTTTTCCTCATCACTACCTGAAAGGTCATATGCAATAATAACAGGCATAGTAGATGCATCACCTAAAAAAGCAACCTCAAGTGTTCAGGAAAAGGTTTAACCTCGAGTGTAGGAGCTTCCTCAATAGATGGCTTGAGACTCCCCTCAGCATTTTTGAGTTCTGACATACCAAGAGATTCAAAAGGCATATCCAGCCTTCGCTTCCATGGAGAAGCATTCAAATACTACAACTGCTCATCACCTTCATCATCTTCACTATCTGAATTCCCCATCAAGGCTTTCTTTAAGGAATCAAACCTTAGCATTTGATCAAGCTCTGAAGTAATCACAGAATTAACCAATTTCACTTTTAAGTACTCCTCATTATCAGTAGGGAATTCATGGCATTAAAAACATTAAAAGTCACATCCTGATCCAGTACTCGCAAAGTGAACTCACTCCTCTGCACATCAATCAAGGTTCGACCAGTAGCCAAGGATGGTCTTCCAAAGATTATGGGATTCTTTTCATCCTCTTTGAAATCAAGAATTACAAAGTCAGCAGAAAAGATGAGTTTGTCCACCTTGACCAAGACATCCTCCACAATGCCTCGTGAATATGTAATAGAACGATCAGCCAACTGCAAGGACATATATGTATGCTTTAGATCAGGTAAATCCAACTTCTTGAAGATAAACAAGGGCATCAGATTGATGTTAGCTCCCAAATCACATAAACACTTGTCAAACTACAACTTTCCGATGGTGCAAGAAATAGTGAAGCTTCCAGGATCTTTAAGCTTCGGAGGCAAATTCTGTTACGGCACAGCACTGCATTCCTCCGTAAGAGCAACAGTCTCTAAGTCATCAAGCTTCACTTTCCTTGAGAGAATACCTTTCATAAACTTCGCATAACTAGGTATCTGTTCAAGAGCTTCATCGAAATGTATGTTGATATGAAGTTTCTTGAACACCTCCAGGAACTTAGCAAATTTCTTATCCAACTTTTGCTTCTGCAGCCTCTTAGGAAAAGGATGTGGAGGATAGACCTGTTTCTCCCTTATATTACCCTCGGGAGAAGTGTGTTCCAAACTTTTCTTCCTTGTTTCCACTTCTGCTTCCTTATGCACATCTTCTTCAGCCACAACTTCATTTTCTGGAACTAGAGAGTTTTTGGGGTTTGCAACCTTCTCAGATCTTAATATAATTGCCTTTACCTGTTCTTTTGCTTTCTTCTTGCCTGGAACTTCTGTGTCACTAGGGAGGGCTCCAAGTTGTCGATTCAGTAAGGCATTGGCAATCTGCCCAATTTGATTCTCCAAGGTCTTAATAGAAACCGCATAGCTCTTGCACATGAGCCTCAATTCCTCCAATTCAGATTTTTCATTAGATTGTTGAAGTTGGAGTTGTTGTCTTTGTGTATCCTGTGGTTGTTGAAAACCAGGAGGGTTAAATTGCTTTGCTGCATACTGCTGATAAGGTTGTTGCACCGCATTCTGATTGTTGCTCTAGCTGAAGTTAGGATGATTGTGGTTGTTGGGATGATAAGTGGCTGAAACTGGTTGCTGCGACCTCTGAAAGTTGCTCGTGAACTGAGCTGATTCACTAGATATAGCACACTGCTCCGTCTCATGCGCACCAGCACAAAGCTCATAGACACTTATAATCTGATTAAACCCCATAAGTAGCCAAAGAATCCACTTTCATCGTTAAAGCCTTAAGCTGAGCAGTTATAGCAGTAGCTGCATCCACCTCCAGCATTCCTGCTATCTTGCCTTGAGGTAGTCTCTGCGAAGGGTTATGGTATTCATTAGCAGCCATCAGTTCAATCAACTCATAAGCTTCATCATAGCTCTTCGCCCATAAGGCTCCACCTGATGCTGCATCAAGCATGGGTCTAGACTGTGCTCTCAAGCTATTATAAAAAAAAGTTGATAATCATCCAGTCAGGCATCCCATGATGAGGACACTTTCTAAGCATCTCCTTATAATGATCCCAAGTTTCATATAAAGACTCTCCCGATTGCTGCGCAAACTGAGTAAGAGCGTTTCTGATTGCAGCTGTCTTTGTCATAGGGAAGAATTTAGTAAGAAATTTTTGAGCAAGATCTTTCCAAGTAGTAATAGAGCCTGGTGGTAGAGAATGCAACCAACACTTAGCTTTATCCCTCAGACAGAATGGGAAAAGTCTCAGCTTAACAACATCTTCAGAAACATTGTTGAATTTGAAAGTGTCGAAGATCTTGATGAAATCTCTAATATGCATGTTGGGATCTTCCGTTGGAGAACCCCCAAACTGGACTGAGTTCTGCACCATCTGAATCGTGCTAGCCTTGATTTCAAAAGTATTAGCCGCGATGGCTGGTCTGACAATGCTAGACTAAATATCATTGATCTTCAGTTGAGGGTAATTCATCGAAGCCTTAGGATTCGCTGCTGGTTCACCCATTGCAATATCATCTTCTTTCTCAACTTTCTCAACTTTTTTAAAAACTTCTTCTACTTCAAATTCTTCCTCTGCTTTATCCAGTGTTATCTTTCGAGATCGAGAACGCGTTAGCATAAACGCTCCCTAGAGTACCTGAAATACCAACAAACAAACAATTATGTAAAATATCCGAGTCGGTGAACTTTAGCGACCACTAATGTCAAGCACATAAACTAAAAATTAACACCGAGTCCCCGACAACGGCGCCAAAAACTTGTTAGGACAAAAATACATGCAAAATTACACGCAAGTATACGTGTTCGCAAGTAATATAGAATTCTTTCTAGTTCGTTCCCACGGAGACTGGTTTAGGTTAACTTCAATCTATGCACTTATGCAACAATGATATGGCTATCGTTCAATGCTACGACAAATAACAAATTGGTTTTGACTAAACTAAGAAATTATACTAAATAACATTAACTAGGAGAATTGAGGTTAAATTACTTATATGACACAAACATGGGATTCTAACTTCATTAAACACTTCATTCAAAGTCAGTGTTCTTAACCTTATTATGCAATGGTGTTGACAACTAATCAGATAACACGAAACTAGTAAACGCCAAATTTTATGTACGAATACCCTACTACTAGACATCCACAAAAGAGATAGAAGCTGAATAGATACCAATTATATCGAGACTCTATATGTCTATAGAATTTGACAACATAAAGGTTTAATGCGCAAGTTATCTATCGTGATTACATAGGGCAAGTAAGATGGCTAAAATTACCTAAGAATCATGCATAACAAATACATGAACCTATGCTAGCATGGCAAGTTCTAAACCTCTATATTCATTATCTCTTCAATAGAGATTAACACGCTATCTTATAAGTTTGCGACCCTCATAAGACTAATAAGCACAACCTATACTAGGTTATCATACAATTACCATGCACTAAGATATCAAAACAAATTAACTATAGAAATCCATAAGTAAATCCGTTAGAACCCCGGGATAACGATTAGTTCATAACCGAACTCATCATCGCCGCGGGTTCCGATGAAAGCATGGTATATAAACTAAGTCTTCATAAACTGAATAAATAATCAAAGCATGTTAACATGAATTCTAGGTTCAACAAAAAAAACAAGCATCCAAGATTATAACTTAAGCAAAGAATCACAAGTAAAAACTAGTTCTTCTTCTCCTTTGTTGAATTTGTGCTCCTAGGTCTTCTCGCCGTTATCTTCTTGCTCTCTGTTATGAAAAATGTCTTTAAAAGGTCTTTATATAGCATCCCAAATTGACCAGAAGTCCAGCAGATCAATATTCTGTTAGTAACAAGATTCCGGAAAATTGACATAGCGCAGCCACCCTGGGATTCGGCGCGGCCGCTCGGAGTATGGCGCGACCGCTCCCAAGTGTAGCGCGACCGCGCTGAGATTCTGGAAAATTTATTTCTTCTTATTTTCTTTCCTTCAACCGCTGGTCTCTTCGCGCATTTGGCCGAGGCTCCATCCTAACACATTTTCAAGCATAAAGCATGCAAGATATAGTCCTTCTTCCTAATTATGCCCTGAAATGCAAAACACTACAAAAACACATCAAATACACAAATAAATTGAGTACAAAACACCAATTCGAGCCTTTATGAAGCATTCTAAGTGGATATAAATGCCACTTAACAAAATTCTATATTTTTTTTATATAAAACACAACATTTTCTAATGAAACAAATGACTAATATCATTGTTGTATGAACCAATTGTCACTCAATTATCCTACCTTTTAATAGAAGAACACCATATTTGAAATCATACAATCACAAGATTCCATACTTGATTCTATGAAAACATACTTACATAATAAAAGCAGTCGTTTGTCTTCCATTATCGTCCTAATTTAATGTCCATGTCATTCATTCATATACTGTTTAAAAACATTTATATTACCTGATACTATTTCATCTCTTTGAATGGTGAGGTTTAAGTCTGTATAAAACACACTGGTTTATTCATGCAGTGGCATTTACTATCAGTAGTTTAAATGTTTGGGTATCATTCAGATAGCTACTGACATGTCTTTTGATTGGTGATTATGAGAGTTCAGATTTCAAGCTTAAAGCCTTAAACAACGGATAAGCTTCTCTTTCGTGAGGGAGTCAATCATGATTCTTATTTAACAATAAATCTCTATAGCATGTTCAGGCAAGCAATAATCGACGCATTCTATCTCGTATAAGAAAATCCAACTTAACCAATATTAGTTCAGATAACTATAATAATTCTTCTAGCAAACAATTCCAAATTAACATAACAATCCATTCATAAGACAAAACCTCTTTTTAAGTTATATCGTTAAAACAGTTCATTGCTCTGGTAACACCCAATACTATTCATATTTGTTTATAATAGTTTAGGTTTGTTCATAACAATTCAAGGAATCTCATCTCAGTTCATGTTAGTTCGTAATAATTCTTTTTTGGTGTTGATAGTTGAGGGTAGTCCATAACAATATACCAATTTAGTTCTTAATGACCGTAAAAGTTCATAACATTTACTAGTTCAGAAATCAACTTCAAAATCAGAGAAACTTCATTTTCAAAACATGTTTAACCATATCGTTCTGCTTCCGTAAATCTTGTTCTGCATAACCAATTCACACCTTACTATATTATAAGAACATATCCTTTTTGGTAACTATAGATTACTATAACCAACGAATTCAGGATCAAGTAAGCTACATTTTATAAAGTAAATTGAGACAATTGCATGACTACTTATGTTCTTCTTAAGCTTAAAAACTTTAGAAAATAATCGCGACTGTTATCAAATCTACATAAACCCCATGCACTCTGATCAATTTGTCATAATTTGATGATTGTATCTCATTACCATTCTACATTCAGTCCCTTTTAACAAATGACTACTGCTATCCTGGTTGTGTTTTTATTTGATTGATTTTGCAAATATCAGTCTCATATTAGCTTATACATTAATTATCCAGATTCAAAAGCAACTACTAGCAATCTTGCCTCTTGTCAAATACTTTGTGTCATCATCTTCATTGTTTCGATACAACTAATTTATATCTCAGTATATATTGTTTACAAAACCAAACTACATCAATTTCTTAATACCAAGGAGTACTTGTATACAACCTTGTACCCAAATAACGAATGATGTATATTTATCATCTTAAAAAATAATTTAAAGGTCCAAACAATTCTTCCAATAAGCTAAAACTCTGTCAAAATTTCTTATCATCACTTCTGTAAGTACCACTTTACCCCAGTAATGGCAGTAAATCATTTGAAAACCACCTTATACAGAAATAAAGCATCATTATATTATTATCATCATAACCTAGGTATCATTACCGCTAAATACATATTATCATACTAGCTCAAACCATAAAAAAATTGAATAACCATACATGTTAGGCCCGTAATCAACTGTAGATGGGGTGTGAATACAATTAATGCAATCAATTCGACAGATCTTCAACATAATCAACAGTTTTTGTATTAACAAATAAAAACGGATTACAAACGTACTCTCTCAAAAGGATGAACAAATATCCTTGAGAGCTTCTAGGTTGTGCAAATGATATAACAATGTTCACAATGCTTATAACATTAACCTAATCTGTGCTTTATATAGAGCACAACTACACAATGTATAAGGAATCCTATTCTATTAACAACAAGGAAATATATTATAATGCTTCTGAGATAAAGTCCTTCACCGCCTTCAATTCCTGCTTTCCTTCTTCTCTTTGAATATCTACTGAAATGACAAGTTCTGATGACATCATCTGCTGATCATCAAATACTGATATAAGTACCGATGACGTCACTCTTCAGTAAATGCTAATATAAGTCATGATATGAACTTCTGATAATTTCTGCTGATATCATCAATTATACAATCTCCCCCAACTTGTGCATTATGGAAATATGTACAAGTTCCAATTAATGATGTCTAAACTACCTAAATGCAGAAATCAAGTAATCATATTCATTCTTACTTCAGTGAATATCAAACTTTACTCTTCATTCTGAACTCTAACACAGTCTGGAAAATCTTCAAAAAACTTCCTCAACAGATTCTTTTCCATTACATCCAAATATTATTGCATCCTTTGTTTGTTTTCCCTCAGTTCATCTATTAATTCATCATTCTGATAGATGGCAGCCCTGAGATTATGTAACTTTAAATTTCCAAGAGATAGATCATCCAGGTCCAAAAACCCAATTTTATTTCCATCAGGATTAAATGTTAAAACTTTAGTCCCTAGACTCATTTCTATCTTGGCTCCTCCAATAGGCATATCAACAACATATTCAGATTGATCAATGTACTTTGGAATGTAGTTTGATTTGTAAGGCATTCCTCTCTGCTTTAACTGTATCAGGTTCTTTATGAATGCAGACCATCTGGCAGTTACATAATTAGTTACCTTGAGAATTGTAGAAATAAGTTCCAATTCCTGCCATGGTTTTTCTCTTAACTGTTCTTGATTCAACCTTAAGCTTCTCCCAGACTCCAGAAAATAGATTATTTTATCTTTAGCATGATCAATAATAATTTGCACTGATATGATCTTCTGTAAGTCTTCAAGCATTACATTGTCTCCAATTTCTGTCAAATAAGAATGCTTCCTTAGAGTCAAAGCATCTCCTACAAATGGATTATCAACATTTAATCTTCCAAGACCACTTGTGATTCCAAGTTGTCTAGATTGAGAACTTCCACTATAAATCTTCTTTAATATTTCAGAAGAATCTCTTCTAGGTGTTAGTTTCTTGCTTCCCCATAGTAGCTTCTTCTTTTCTTCAAAAGTAAGTTCTGGCTTATCAGAGACTATGATTTCAAAATCAGGATTTGATAAATCTGCTTGAATCTGTCAGAGGTTAAATTCAATTTATCAGCCCATTCAGCTCCATAAATCTTTCTTCTTTGGTGAGCTTGGCTGATTACTTCTTCTTCAGTAATTTCATCAGTATCAAAAGATTAGGCAATTTTATAGATCAGATCTATCATTATTTGTGATTTAGTTGCTTTAAATACTAATTTCTTCTTTGCAATAGCTTTGGCTTTAGGCTTTGAAATCTTTGACTTCTCTCATATCTTTTCTTTTTCTTTAAGCGTCCTGTCAGCAATTAAGATATCTTGAGATTTGAAAGATCTTTCATCCTCTGCCTGACTTACTTCCCTTATAACTACATATCTATTTGGTCTGTTAGAAGGATCATCTTCATAAATACTTGTGTTAGATATATTTGATAATGTCATGGCTAATATGTTTTATGTTTAGATTTCAGATCTTATTTGAACAGGACAAATCAGTACTTAACTGATCAGTACTTATACTGGACGACAGGACTTAAGAGATATCAGTACTTATGTTATCAGGAGATAAGCATCAGGAGATAGATATCAGAACTTAAGTGCTGAAGGACGATCAGATAAGGACAGCAGCTGATTAAAGTTAAGAAGATCAAGATAAACATAAGAAGAGATATGCATGAAGAAGGAATTCCATAAATAATGGAATACTTGGAAGAAAAGATATCTGATTGATATATATTAGGAAGCAGAATTATATTCCATATCAATTAGCGATTATCTTGTAACTGTGTAATATATAAACACAGACATAGGGTTTACACTATAAGTGTTATCATTATCGAGAATATTATTTACTTAACCCTAGCAGCTCTCGTGATATTTTGTTCATCACTGAGAGATAACAGTTCCAGATTGTAACAGAGTTTATTGTTTCAATAAAGTTTGTTTTCTGTTACTTAAGTTCTTGAAGTTCGATTTGATTGTAATAAACACTGTATTCACCCCCTCTACAGTGATAGTGTGACCTAACAAGTGGTATCAGAGCCTTCTGTAAACACACATACAGTTAAAGATCCAAACACAATCATGTCTGACATAGAAACTCCAACTAAGCCTACCAAAACTGAGGAATCATCAAAGACATCAATTCAGAGTCGATATGAGACTATTAGAGTTCCCATATTGAGACCATCTGAATATCCCATATGGAAGGTAAGGATGACCATGTTTCTGGAAGCAACAGATCCAGAATATCTTGATAGAATCAAGGAAGGGCCTCACAAACCTACCAAGCTCGCTGTTGTAGTTGCAGGTGAAGCAGCAATGACTGTACCAAAGGAAAAGAGTGATTACACTGCTGAAGATATAGCATCTATTGCTAAGGATGCCAAGGTACGACACTTACTGCATAGTGTCATTGATAATGTAATGTCAAACAGGGTAATCAACTGCAAGACTGCCAAGGAGATATGGGATGCACTGGAGACAAGGTGTCAAGGAACTGAAACAGTTAAGAAGAACAGGAAGACAATACTCACTCAAGAGTATGAACATTTTGACTCAAAATCTAATGAGTCATTGAATGATTTATATGATAGATTTGTCAAACTTTTGAATGATTTGTCATTGGTTGATAAAGAGTATGATCTTGAAGATACCAACCTAAAATTCCTATTAGCTCTTCCTGAATGCTGGGATTTGAAGGCAACAACAATAAGAGACAACTACAATCTTGATGAAACAACTCTTGATGAAATCTATGGAATGCTCAAGACTCATGAACTTGAGATGGAACAAAGAAGCAAGAGGAAAGGAGGAAAGTCAAGGACAGTTGCTCTCAAGGCTGAAGAGGAATCCCCCAAAGCACTTTCCTCAAAGAAAGACAAGGGTAAAGCTCTTGTCATAAAGTCTGATACTGAGTCATCAAGTTCTGAGAGTGATGATGACTCAGATTCTGAAAGCTTGCCTGAGACTGATGCTGATGAGGAGATGATGAAGCTGTGTGCTCTTATGGTGAAAGGAATCACAAAGATTGCATACAGGAAGTTCAGGAAGGGAAAGAAGTTTTCCAGGAAAGGCATAAGTTCTGATAAGAAGAATTTCAGAAGATCTGAAGGAAGAGGAGGAAAGTCTGACAGAGGAGATTACACCAATGTTAAATGTTATAATTGTGGTGAGAAAGGCCACATATCTCCTGATTGCAAGAAGACCAAGAGTGACAAAGGCAAAGCTCTTATCACAAAGCAGAAAAGCTGGACAGACACCTCAGACTCTGAAAGTGAGGAGAACTATGCATTGATGGCAAATGCTGATAAATCAAGTTCTGAGAGCAGTTCTGAAGCTGCTGAAACAAAGGTACCTCAGACTACTTATGCTTTTCATACTGATGATATTAATGAGTTGAGAAGATATCTTAAAACCATGTTTGTTAGTTATAGAGATCAAACTTTAACATGTGAAAGATTAACTTCTGAAAATCTTGCTTTTAGGAAAAGAAATGATTTCTTAGAAAAAGAGTTAGTCATGTTCCATCAAACTCAGAAGGATAGAGATGATGCTTTTTATGTTAGGGATGAAGTGCTAAAAATGAATGAATCTCTAAAAACTGAGTTAGAAAAGGAGAGAGAGATTATTAGGACTTGGACTAACTCTGGCAAAACAACTCAAAATTTGCTGAGCAGTGGAAACTGGAAAGAGGGCTTAGGTTATGGAGAAAATAAAAATGAAAAAGGAACTGTAGAAATTAAGCCTGTTGATAAGCAAAAGCCGAAGTTAAAACCTGTTAAGTTTGTAACTGAAAAATCTGAAAATGAGAAATCAGAAGTTAAAAAGGAATTAGCTTCTGACAAACTAAAACAGGAAAAGACAGCTGAAGTTAACATAGGCTTAATGACAAAGAAGCAGCTTAAGCATAAGCTGAAAGATGTTAAGATTGCAAACAAGGTAAAATCACCTAGGAAAAACAGGAATGGAAAGGAAGGTGTGAATAAAAGCAATAACTCCTTATCTTCAAAATCAGGAGTTAAGAGTCAGTCTGTTAGATACAAACCACAAAATCCTTGTTTTCATTGTGGTAGTTTATGGCATTCCATTTATACTTGTAAGGAATATCATAGTTTGTACTATGATTATTATCAAATAAAACCTTCTTTAAAGAAAGTTTCTGTTGTTCCTTCTAGTGTAAGTTCTGATTCAAAGTCTGGTAGTATAAGTTCTGATAAGAAAACTGTTAACATAAAATCTGATGCTAAATCCGCTGCAAATGTTAACAAACCTAAAAAGGCCAAAGGATCCAAGCAAGTCTGGGTCCTTAAAACTAATAATTAGTGGTCTTTTTGATTGCAGGGCAACAGGAAAAATATTTTAGTTCTGGACAGTGGATGTTCAGGACATATGACTGGAAATAAGGCCCTGCTATCAGACTTTGTGGAGAAAGCTGGCCCAAGTGGTTCTTATGGAGATGGCAACATTGGAAAAACCTTGGGATATGGCAATATCAATCTTGGGAATGTCATCATTAAAGATGTAGCTCTGGTCTCAGGACTTAAACACAACTTACTGAGTATAAGTCAAATCTGTGACAGAGGTTATCATGTTGATTTCTTTGCAGAACATTGTGAAATAGTTAGTAAATCTAAAGGAAAAGTTGTTCTGAAGGGATTCAGGCGTGGTAACATTTATGAAGCTAAGCTTTCAACAAGTTTTGATGGTTCTGCAATCTGTTTGATGAGTAGAGCCTCAATTGAAGAAAGCTGGAATTGGCACAAGAAACTCTCTCATTTAAACTTCAACAAGATAAATGAACTGATCAAGAAAGATCTTGTGAGAGGACTGCCAAAATCAGTGTTTGCTCCTGATGGTCTTTGTGACTCATGTCAGAAGGCCAAACAAAGAAAATCTTCATTCAAGAGCAAGACTGAATCATCAATTCTTGAGCCTTATTATCTACTTCATGTTGATCTATTTGGTCCAGTGAATGTCATGTCTATTGCAAAGAAGAAATATGCGTTGGTCATAGTAGATGAGTTCACCAGATACACATGGGTGTATTTCTTGCACACAAAAAGTGAAACTGCATCTATCCTGGTTGATCATGTCAAACATCTGGATAAATTGATCAAAGATTCTGTGAAAATTTTGAGGAGTGATAATGGCACTGAATTCAAGAATCTGATAATGGAAGAGTTCTGCAAAAATCATGGAATAAAGCAGGAATTTTCTGCTCCTGGAACTCCACAGCAAAATGGAGTTGTTGAAAGGAAGAATAGAACTCTCATTGAAGCTGCACGAACAATGCTTGAAGAAGCAAAGCTTCCAACCTATTTCTGGGCTGAAGCTGTGCAGACTGCTTGTTTTACTCAAAATGCAACACTCATTAACAAGCAGGGAAAAATACCATATGAGATGGTGAAGAACAAGAAGCCAAATCTGAAATACTTTCATGTATTTGGATGTAAGTGTTTTGTTCTCAAGACTCATCCTGAACAGCTATCCAAGTTTGATCTAAAAGCTGATGAGGGAATCTTTGTTGGATATCCACTTTCCACAAAAGCCTTCAGAGTCTATAATTTGAGAACAAAAGTGGTCATGGAATCTATCAATGTCTCTTTTGATGACAAGAAGATCACTGGACTTGAAGATTGCATTGATCATGATCAGCTGAGATTTGAAAATGAAGATTCATATTCTGATACCTTAAGTCCTGACAGTCTAAGTCCTGATACTGTAAACTCTGATGGATTAAACTCTGATGTTATTGAAACTGTGGTGACTACGTCAAAGGAAGATGCACCAATGCAGGGGGAGCATACTCAAGATATTATCACATCTCAAGAAGCATCAGAACACACAACTGGCTCTTCAAGTTCTGATTCGTCAAGTTCTGATAAGCCAAGTACTGACAGTGCTGAAAATCTAAATGCTGAAGGATCCAACTCAGAGAGCATAGTTTCAGGGGGAGCATCAGAAAATGAAAACGAAGACAGCATGAATCATGGGGGAGCATCCAGTTCTAGAGAAAACCTTCCATCTGCAAGGAAGTGGACAAAATCACATACACCTGATTTGATAATTGGAAATCCTGATGCAGGTGTCAGAACTAGAACAGGTACTTCTAATGAATGTCTTTACAATTCTTTTCTCTCTCAGTCTGAGCCAAAGAAAGTGGAAGAAGCTCTTCAAGATGCTGATTGGGTGCAAGCAATACAGGAAGAGTTGAATGAATTTGAAAGAAACAAAGTCTGGACCTTAGTGCCAAGACCTAAGAATAGATCTGTTGTTGGTAAAAAATGGGTATTCAGAAATAAAACTGATAGTGATGGCATAATTACAAGGAACAAGGCAAGACTGGTTGCAAAAGGATATTCTCAACAGGAAGGAATTGACTATGATGAAACATTTGCACCAGTTGCTAGGTTAGAAGCCATAAGGATATTCATGGCTTATGCTGCTCACAAAAAGTTTACTGTCTTTCAAATGGATGTGAAAAGTGCTTTTCTCAATGGAAAATTGGAGGAGGAAGTATATGTTGAACAACCTCCAGGCTTTGTAGATTTCAAACATTTAGATTATGTCTACAGGCTTGATAAAGCACTTTATGGACTTAAGCAAGCTCCTAGAGCATGGTATGAGACTTTAGCTCAGTTTCTTCTGGAAAGTGGATTCAACAGAGGAACTATTGACAAAACACTGTTCTATCTCAACCATGGCAAGGACTTACTTTTGGTCCAGATTTATGTTGATGATATCATTTTTGGGTCTCCAAATGACAAACTTTGCAACAAGTTTGCCAAACTAATGCAGTCAAGATATCAGATGAGTATGATGGGAGAACTTAGTTATTTTCTGGGCCTTCAAGTCAAGCAGAGTGAAGAAGGCACTTTTATTTGTCAATCTAAGTACACCAGAAACTTGCTGAAAAAATTTGGAATGCAAGACTGTTCAAGTGCATCCACTCTCATGGCCACTGCAACAAAACTGGATAAGGATACTGGTAATTCAGTAGATATTACTGATTACAGAGGTATGATTGGCTCACTTCTCTATCTAACTGCTAGTAGACCAGATATCATGTTTGCTACCTGTCTTTGTGCAAGATTTCAAGCAGATCCAAGAGAACCTCACTTAACAGCTGTAAAAAGAATCTTTAAGTATCTTAAAGGAACAGCTGATCTAGGATTATGGTATCCTAGAGAATCAGATTTTAAATTAATAGGTTACTCCGATGCAGATTTTGCAGGTTGCAAAATTGACAGGAAAAGCACAACTGGAAGCTGCCAATTTCTTGGAGGCAGATTGGTTTCTTGGTATAGCAAGAAACAAAAGTCAATTTCCACATCAACTGCAGAAGCAGAGTATATTGCTGCAGGAAGCTGCTGTGCACAGATTCTTTGGATGAAGAATCAGTTACTGGATTATGGGTTAACATATTTCAAAATCCCTATTTACTGTGATAATCAAAGTGCTATTGCTATGATAGGTAATCCAGTTCAACACTCTATGACAAAGCACATCAGCATCAGGTACCATTTCATCAGGGAACATGTGGATGAAGGTACAGTGGAATTGCATTTTGTTCCCACAGATCAACAAGTAGCAGATATCTTCACAAAACCACTGTGTGAAGCTACCTTTACAAGATTGGTAAATGAACTTGGAATGATTTCAGGTTCTTTCTCTAAATCTGCTTAAACTTGTTCTATGTTATCAGACTTTATGATCAGTATTTACAGAATTAATCTCTTTGTGTATTCTGTGCTTAATTGATAAATGTTTTTAAGTACTGACTGTTGTCTGATATATATCTCTTAACTCCAATAAGTGATATATCTGTTTAAGTAATCATTCAATCCTATGAGGATAATTGTGCTAGATACTGACCTACTAGTCTTCAATAAACAAATGATCCCATGAAAGAAGTAATTATTTCTGTGGAAATCTTATGACACAAGCAAATTCTGATACTTGAGCTTAGTTTAGTTTACTTTATTCATCTTATTACTAAGTCCTAAATTAGAATAATGCTACTCATCTGTTTAAGTTCTGATTCTAGTAAAACTGCTGAATGTACTAAGTGCTGATAAACCTCACTTATCAAAAGAAGAAGAAAAAGAATCAAAGAATAATATCAGGTACTCCTTTGAGATCTAGAGTAAAAATGTGAATGGGACGACCCAAGTGCATAGCTGGTATTAAGTAAATATGCATTAGAAAAGCAAAATATTTTCTTGGTGACTTTTCACACTCTATGATTACTGGAGAAATACTCTGATAATAGCATAAATTCTGATAAGCAGTCGTAACTCACTTACACTGAGAAGCCACTGTAAAATAGAATTTAAAAAGATGCATAAAATTAGCACAAAAACAGTTGAGGTGGACTCATGCATGAACTCATTTATCAGTAGGTTTCAGGATAATGACAGCTCTTTAGCAAAATTTTAATTATGACTTATTTCTAAGATGTACTGAAGTAAATCAGACTTTACTCTTTATTAGTTATTTAGCTTAATGCACACACAAATCACTCCATATGAATGATGAAATTTTTGTGGTGGTCTATGTTCTTTTAGACAAACAGTCACTGTGTCACCTTGCACAAATTCTGAGGACACGTTCTAGTTATATGTTCTGATGATTAAGTTCTGAAGACTATAACTCAGAACTTGTATGAAAACTTACTAAGATAGATATTCCTTGTTCGAGTTAAGATATTATGTTCTGATGACTGTTAAGTTCTGGTATAAGTCTAAGTTCTGGTTTTTCAGTCTAACCCTTTACTTGACTTATCTGTGAGTAAAATGAAGCTGAGAAAGCAACTTCTCAGAAGGATTCTGATATTAGGGGTTCTAAGCTTCTCAAAAGGCTTAGACGAATGACTGTTCCTGAAACTCCAAAAGAATCCAAATCAAACAAGAAATACAAGAAACAGAGGGCACAAAGGCCAGTTTCAGATGATGAGGAGGAAGCAGCTAAGGAAGGGGATCAGGAATCTCTGATCTCACAAGACAAAGAATGTGCTCCAGTTACTTCTTCTCCATCCACTCCATCTCAGGAAACAGTATCTGACAAGGCTAATTCCCCTTCTGTGTCTCTTGGTAATCAAGGCACAAGTGCTGATAATGCTGATCAACACTTAGTTGTGCCTGGAGTAATTTTCTTAGAAGCTCCAACAGCAACAAATCTTTTTCCAACACCTGTTACTGATGCTATTCAAACTCCGGAATTATCTAAGTCACCTTCTCTGCATCTAGACACTGATGATCAGACTTTAGGTGAGCATCAGGATATGGCTGTTAATCAGAACTTAGCATCAGATCAGCAATTAGAGGATGCTGAAGTCTCCATTGCTACTCACACTGCTATTATATCAGATGATACTGATTCTATAAGTTCTGATGCTGCACATGTTGGAGATACTGGTGATGCTGCTCCAACTGCAGATACTGATGCAGCAGGTCCTTCAGGACATATTCCTCTTCTAAGTCTGAACAAGTAAAGAAGTTTGTTACAGAGGAACCACCAGTGCCTTGGAGTGAAACTCCTGCAGGTCAGGAGTGGACTAAGGAATGGAACTCAGTTTCATGTATTCCATCTGCGTTACATCTTACTGAGCACTTGACTAAAGCTGATGAAATGTTAAATTCTGATGATTTCAAAACCCAGCTTCGTGTCACTGCATTGAGTACTAAAAATCTACAAGGTCTTCATTCAACCACTCATGCAGAAATACACCAGATTCAGGAGAACTTAATCAAGCAGGAACAAGTTTGGAAACTTGATAAGAAAAAGTTCTTTCAACCTTCTATTGACAGGATTGCTTATATTGAGAAGACTCAAGATCGTCAACAAGCACAGATTGATCAAATTCTGCAAAATCAAGATTCTCAGCAATCACAATTGACTGAAATCCAATCTTCAGTGGAATTGCTTATCTCTCTTCTACTTCCTGCTGATGCCAAAAAGGGGGAGAAAGTAATTAAGTCCAAATGCAAGGATGACAAGACACTGCAAGGAAAGGTTGATGAAAAAGATGACCAAGGAAACTCTGGAATGGGTGGAGGTCATAGTCAAGGTAAAAGATTCTCATCAAGAAATGCTAAAATTGCAAGTCACAGGATAAGTTCTGATACGGGGAAGAAATTAGGTTCTGATACTGGTAAAAGAATAAATTCTGATGAACTTCTAGATCTTGATGAAGAAATGTCAAGACAGTTATTTCTTCAAGAAAATCCAGGAATGGACTTGGAAAGTTTAAAGGAAAAAGAAGCTAGACTTAAATCAAAGAAAGCCACATCTAAATCTGAAGCTTCTGGTAAAAAGTCACTTCCAAAACTGAAAGGTATTGTGATTAAAGAAAAGGCACAAACTGAAGCAACATTTGCTAAATCACAACCAAAGATAGATCCAAGATCCAAGGGTAAAGAAAAGGTTGGTGAACCTGTTAAAGTTTATGCACCTCCTGAAGATGAAGAAATTACTGATGACAAAGATAATCTTGCTCTGACTTCAAGAAAAGTTCTTAAAACAACCTCTGACATGGCTCAAGTTGTTCAGAGTCAAGAAATTAAAAGTTCTGATATTCAAAAGAAGCAAGTAACCTCTGACACAGCTCAAGTTAACTTGATATCAGAAGGAAGATAAAAAACACTCCTACCAGGATTCACTAAAGCAAAACAAACTCAACCTTTGAAGACTACTACAAGTCGTTTTGAAGCTAGAGTAGTTACTGGAAAGGAAGCAAGAGATAAAACTGGATTGGGAAGTGCTGATGAAAGAAGAGTACACAACACTACCAATGATCCAACTTCCTTGAGTGAACCAGGTATTGGAGCAACTCCTGAAAGATTAAATCAACTGGAATCTGTACAAATGGTTTACCATACCTACTTGAAGGAACACATCTTGTTGTATTTCATGACAGATGGTAGGGTATATCATATAAGACAAAATGCCATTCCATTGAAGTATTTTGAAGAATTGGAGCATGTATTATTCTTACTTCAAGTGGATGACAGATTGACAGGGACTGCTGCAAACTATTTGAAAGAACAGATTCAGAGACAGAAAAGACTTTATTCTGTTAAGTCTGACAGCATATATGTTCCAAAGTACAGAAATCACAATGGTGATATTGTTGATATGAAGCCTAATACTGCACAGATCAGAACATATCTTGGTATTAAGGGGCTTGAGTTTAATCTAGAGTCTGACAAAGCCTATGTCATAAGACTAGATCAGGAGTTGAGAAAAGCAAAGATTAATGATCTCAGAGCTGCAATATTTCAAACTGGTGAAGATACTGCAGAGCTTAAAGATGTCAAACGGAGAATGATTGATGAACTCAGATATGCTGAGAAATGTTTGTTGAAGAATTATCTCAGAACAACTCCTGACATCAGAGAGATCAGAAAATGATGAAGCCAAGTCGAAGATCTACAACTGCTTAAATTCTGATGTGTATACAGACTAAAGTTATTATCAGAAGTTGAATTGGTAAAAGCTTTAAGGACTGTAAGTTGTAGTTATCTTGTCTAATTCTCATGCATTTGTACTTAATGTTTTTGACATCATCAAATATCTGTTAAACTTGTATATTTTGCTAATTTACAAGTTGGGGGAGATTGTTAGATATATTTGATAATGTCATGGCTAATATGTTTTATGTTTAGATTTCAGATCTTATTTGAACAGGACAAATCAGTACTTAACTGATCAGTACTTATACTGGACGACAGGACTTAAGAGATATCAGTACTTATGTTATCAGGAGATAAGCATCGGGAGATAGATATCAGAACTTAAGTGCTGAAGGACGATCAGATAAGGACAGCAGCTGATTAAAGTTAAGAAGATCAAGATAAACATAAGAAGAGATATTCATGAAGAAGGAATTCCATAAAGAATGGAATACTTGGAAGAAAAGATATCTGATTGATATATATTAGGAAGCAGAATTATATTCCATATCAATTAGCGATTATCTTGTAACTGTGTAATATATAAATACAGACATAGGGTTTACACTATAAGTGTTATCATTATCGAGAATATTATTTACTTAACCCTAGCAGCTCTCGTGATATTTTGTTCATCACTGAGAGATAACAGTTCCAGATTGTAACAGAGTTTATTGTTTCAATAAAGTTTGTTTTCTGTTACTTAAGTTCTTGAAGTTCGATTTGATTGTAATAAACACTGTATTCACCCCCTCTACAGTGATAGTGTGACCTAACAACTTGAGAGATAACAACAATATCAATATTTGTTGTCTTCATGAAATTCTCGAAGTCTTCCTCCATTTTCCTTAGTTGTTCAAGATCAACTCCAGGATTTTCTCTTTCAAAGATTCTTTTACTCACCTCAGAGTCAAAATCTTGAATCTTCGGATCCTTGTAAGATAGAGTTGTCTTTCTTCCTTTTACTTTCAGAGTTTGAAGTAATTGACTTGCTTCAGTGTAATAACCCTAAAATTTTGGACTTTTTGTAACCCTTATGAATAGTGATTTTGCTAATTATGTTGAATAAGAAAACTTTTCATGCCACACTTTGTAGAGGTTCTTTTATTGTTATTCTGAGATCTTATTAGTACTCTATATGGTATATAAATGTATGTAAAGATCGTCAGAATCCAAATTCGAACACTTTGATTTTTCCCGAAAACCCACCAGATACAAAAAGAATTAAGTATAAGGTAACATGATTAAAAGGATTTTAATTCAAGGATTATAAGAGAGGATCATAAAAGGAATATAAAATATTGAGAAAGATTTAAGGGAACCTAAGTAATGAGATCCCGGGTGTGATCCCTCAAACGATAAACGAGAACGAAAGTTAAGCGAACCGTATAACAGATCAACAATCATTAGCCAAGTAATTAGGAGTTAATCAAATAGGTTAATGTATGATGATGTCATCACACCAACAAGAAGAAGACAAGTGTGGGAAGATGACATAAGTGGATGACATAAGCATGACCAAATGGGAAGGATTTGTTGGTTGATTATAAGCCACACAATTTTTACCATGGTAACAATTTAATTAAACAAACAAAAAGGAAGCAACCAAGCCAAAAACAATTCATAACACAAAAAACACAAGTTGACTTTCATTTCCAAGCAAAGAAGATCTCGGCCCTTCTTCTTTTTTAAAGAAAAGAAAATCCAAATTCAAGTTCCAAGCTTTGATAATTAGTGAGGTAATTATCCAAGGTTCCTTGTACATAGATATATATATCCTATGAATCTAAGCTTCCATTTCCTTCACAATATCTTCCAATAATTCATGGAAGAAGAGAGTGAATAGTGTTTTCAAGAACTTGAAATTTTGATCTTGTGTTTTTGTTTAGATAAAGCTTTAGTAAGGATTTCCAAGGGTTGTTTCAAGCTCCTTACTTACTTTTACTCACCAAGGAAGGTATAATCTCATACCCTAGACCTACTTTTGTATATTTAGAGTTTTTATGATTGATATGGTTCATGAGAAGCATGATTCTTGTATACTTAGAGTGTGGTTGGATTTGTAATAAGTTTGAAGTTGTAAATCTTGATCATTGGTTAATGAACTTAAGTATAGCTTTTAGTTCATGATTGAGAGTAGTATAAATTGGAAATCTTGAGATGTTGGGGCTGTTGTAGTAAAGTATGGATTGAGTTTGGTTGTAGTATTGATTGTGGGTTGATTGTGGATTGATTTGCAGTGGTATAAATTTGGTAATAGCGTAAACATAGCCGTCGTAATGCCCGATTTACCTTAGACTGCTTTTGTTCTTAACATCAGGTCCCGTGAACTCACTGTTAGGTTCTGACCATTGCCATGATTAGATAGTTCATGTTACGAGCTTCGTTTTGATATGTGGTTCGCTTGAATCCGATGTACGGTTTAGGAGAAACGGCCGTTTTAAGTAACGGCGTTTCGCGAACGAACCATTACCCCCTCGCCTTACTTTGAAATCTTGGTTAAGGCCCTTAAATGACTAATTGGGGTATGAAACAATTATGTAAAGTGGATTAGGCAGTTGATAGGGTACTCGCAAAAGAATCGCCTTACAATTCATAATGGTTAATATATTAAAAAAGGTGGAGCCGAGGGTACTCGAGTGACTTAAGTGAATCGTTAAGCGCAAAAGCGAACGTTAGGGTCTAATTGGTTAAAGTATAGATTCTTAAGCGACTTTGGTTTAATTCCAACTTATATGTTGTTTATAGGTTACCAGACTCGTCCTAAGCCTTTTATCACCCCCAGTCGCTCAGGAAAGTTTTCTACCCGTTATACTGTTGTTGTGATGTATATATGTATATGCATTATCTTGTAATAGATGCATGATTGTTATTAGCAAATCTTGCGATATATTGGAGCATGCTGATATGGTATATATGCATGTCTGTTTCGTAATCTTGATATCTAATTGTTGATTCAAATGCTTATAAACTGCATAATACCTATGCTAGAGATAATCAGTAGTTGCGTATACCCTTAGTATAGGGGACCCAAAGGTGAACATTTTCTAAACCGAGAGTCGATGCTCCCGAGTAAAGAACAGGTACCCGTTACCCAGAATAGACGATCTGTTTGATCAACTAAAGGATGCTGTTTACTTCTCCAAGATTGACCTGAGAACTAGATATCACCAACTAAAGATTAAACCCGAAGATATTCCCAAGACTGCGTTCCGTACCAGGTATGGGCACTATGAGTTCTTGGTAATATCCTTTGGATTAACCAATGCCCCAGCGGCTTTCATGGATTTAATGAACAGAGTATTCAATAAGTACCTGGACAAGTGTGTGATAGTTTTTATTGATGATATTTTAATCTACTCAAGGACCGAGGTAGAACATGCAGAGCATTTGAGGATAGCTCTAGGAATACTCAGAGAGGAACAGTTATTTGCCAAATTCTCGAAGTGTGAATTCTGGCGGAATGAAGTACAGTTTTTAGGACATGTGATCAATAAAGAAGGAGTATTGGTCGACCCCTCCAAGATAGAGGCGGTCTCAAATTGGGAAAGGCCAACCACACCCACAGAGGTAAGGAGTTTCATAGGATTGCCCGGCTACTATCGTAGATTTGTACAGGACTTTGCGAAGATCGCAGCCCCTTTGACACGACTTACTCGTAAGACAGAGAAGTTTGAATGGATAGAAAAATGTGAGAACAGTTTTCAAGAATTGAAGAAAAGGTTGGTAACGGCCCCGGTGTTGGAATTGCCAGACGGAAAAGGAGATTTTATGATATATAGTGACGCGTCGTACAAAGGATTAGGGTGTGTGCTTATGCATCACGGTAAGGTGATTGCGTATGCGTCGAGACAACTGAAGGAATACGAGATTAGATATCCTACTCATGACCTTGAGCTCGCGGCAATAGTTTTTTCCTTAAAAATTTGGAGGCACTACTTGTATGGAGAGAAGTGCGAGATTTTCACAGACTATAAGAGCCTCAAGTACATATTCACGCAGAAAGAGCTCAACATGCGCCAAAGGAGATGGTTAGAACTAATCAAGGACTATGATTATGAGATTCTTTATCATCCAGGGAAAGCCAATGTGGTGGCTGATGCCCTTAGCAGGAAGGAATGACTCAAAATGATAATGACATCGAAGGAATTGATAAGGGATTTCGAGAGAATGGAAATAGAAGTAAAGGTAACCGGAGCCGGAACTGAAAAGCTGTTTGAGATCTCGATGCAGCCAGAGTTATTAGAAAAGATTAGATTGTGCCAAGAAAAAGTAATGAATGAAGTCAGAGAGTCAATGACTAGAGAAGAGATCCATACTGAGAGAGATGATAAGGGGATAATGAGGTATTCCTACAGGATTTGGGTTCCGAATGTTCAAGAACTTAAAGACGATATTTTGGATGAAAGCCATAGTTCAAGGTATTCCATTCACCCGGGAAGCACCAAGATGTATAGGGATTTGAAGGAGTATTACTGGTGGCCCAACATGAAGAGGGACGTAGCAGAATGGGTAAGCAAATGTTTGACTTGCCAAAGAGTAAAGGTAGAGCACCAGAGACCCAATGGACTTTTACGACCCCTGGAGATTCTCGAATAGAAATGGGAACAGATACCCATGGATTTTGTTGTCGGCTTACCATAGACGAAAGCCAATCATGATGCTATATGGGTAATTATAGACCGACTGACAAAGTCAGCTCATTTCATTCCTATCAATGAGAGATACACGGTCGATAGACCGGTGGACATTTACCTTAAGGAAATAGTGACGCGAAATGGAGTCCCAGCGTCCATTGTCTCAGACCGAGACCCCAGGTTCAACTCCAGATTTTGGAGGAGCTTTCAAGAATGTGCGGGGACCAAATTAAACATGAGTACCGCTTACCATCCCTAAATGGATGGGCAAAGTGAAAGGACCATCCAGACACTAGAGGATATGTTGAGAGTCTGTGTAATAGACTTTAAAGGAAGTTGGGATGATCACTTACCGTTGATCAAGTTTTCTTATAACAATAGCTTTCATGTCAGCATCGAAATGCCGCCTTATGAGGCCCTATACGGAAGAAGGTGTCGATCTCCCTTATACTGGGATGAAGTAGGAGAACGGAAGATGCTCGGACCCGAAGTGGTCCAAAGGACCAAAGACATAGTGGATCTCATTAGAGGACGGCTGGTAGCAGCCCAAGACAGACAGAAGAAATATGCAGACCTAGCCCGAAAGGACAAGGAGTATGAAGTAGGGGACTTAGTACTACTAAAAGTATCCCCTTGGAAGGGATTAATGAGGTTCAGAAAGAAAGGAAAACTAAGCCCAAGATACATTGGACCTTTTGAGATACTAAGACGGATTGGGAAGTTAGCTTACGAGCTAGCCTTACCCCCGAACCTACAACAAGTTCATAATGTGTTCCATGTGTCAATACTAAGGAAGTATCATTGGGATGCCAGACACATAGTGGAGTACGAGCAGGTGGATATGCAACCAGATCTGACTTACGTAGAGAAATCAGTAAAGATTATGGATAAGAAGGAGCAGGTGCTTCGGAACAAAGTGATCAAGCTAGTTAGAGTGCTATGGCAGAATCATAATGTGGAAGAATCAACTTGGGAACTAGAGAGCCCCCACTAGGTGTGGGGGAATGCCGTGCCTTTTCACAACCTTGTACTATTATTAGTTCGCTAAAACAACTATTCGCTAAGCTACTACTACTATTCTTTCATTAGCGCAATGCTAGAAAAGTACCCCCATTTGTTTTCTATTTGATTCCGGGACGGAATCCTTTTAAGGAGGGGAGACTGTAATAACCCCAAAATTTTGGACTTTTTGTAACCCTTATGAATAGTGAATTTGCTGATTATGCTGAATAAGAAAACTTTTCATGCCACACTTTGTAGAGGTTCTTTTATTGTTATTCTGAGATCTTATTAGTACTCTATATGGTATATAAGTGTATGTAAAGATCGTCAGAATCCAAATACGAACACTTTGATTTTTCCCGAAAACCCACCAGATAAAGAAAGAATTAAGTATAAGGTAACATGATTAAAAGGATTTTAATTCAAGGATTATAAGAGAGGATCATAAAAGGAATATAAAATATTGAGAAAGGTTTAAGGGAACCTAAGTAATGAGATCCCGGGGGTGATCCCTCAAACGATAAACGAGAACGAAAGTTAAGCGAACCGTATCACAGATCAGCGATCATTAGCCAAGTAATTAGGAGTTAATCAAAGAGGTTAATGTATGATGATGTCATCACACCAACAAGAAGAAGACAAGTGTGGGAAGATGATATAACTGGATGACATAAGCATGACCAAATGGGAAGGATTTGTTGGTTGATTATAAGCCACACAATTTTTACCATGGTAACAATTTAATTAAACAAACAGAAAGGAAGCAACCAAGCCAAAAACAATTCATAACACAAAAAACACAAGTTGACTTTCATTTCCAAGCAAAGAAGCTCTCGTCCCTTCTTCTTTTTTAAAGAAAAGAAAATCCAAATTCAAGTTCCAATCTTTGATAATTAGTGAGGTAATTATCCAAGGTTCCTTGTACATAGATATAGATATCCTATGAATCTAAGCTTCCATTTCCTTCACAATCTCTTCCAATAATTCATGGAAGAAGAGAGTGAATAGTGTTTTCAAGAACTTGAAATTTTGATCTTGTGTTTCTGTTTAGATAAAGCTTTACTAAGGATTTCCAAGGGTTGTTTCAAGCTCCTTAGTTACTTTTACTCACCAAGGAAGGTATAATCTCATACCCTAGCCCTACTTTTGTATATTTAGAGTTTTTATGATTGATATGGTTCATGATAAGCATGATTCTTATATACTTAGAGTGTGGTTGGATTTGTAATAAGTTTGAAGTTGTAAATCTTGATTATTGGTTAATGAACTTAAGTATAGCTTTTAGTTCATGATCGAGAGTAGTATAAATTGGAAATCTTGAGATGTTGGGGCTGTTGTAGTAAATTATGGATGGAATTTGGTTGTAGTAATGATTGTGGGTTGATTGTGGATTTATTTGGAGTGGTATAAATTTGGTAATCGCGTAAACATAGCCGTCGTAATGCCCGATTTACCTTAGACTGCTTTTGTTCTTAACATCAGGACCCATGAACTCACTTTTAGGTTTTTACCATTGCCATGATTAGATAGTTCATGTTACGAGCTTCGTTTTGATATGTGGTTCGCTTGAATCCGATGTACGGTTTATGAGAAACGGCCGTTTTAAGTAACGGCGTTTCGCGAACGAACCATTATCCCCTTGCCTTACTTTGAAACCTTGGTTAAGGCCCTTAAATGACTAATTAGGGTATGAAACAATTATGTAAAATGTATTAGGAAGTTGATAGGGTACTCGCGAAAGAATCGCCTTAAAATTCTTAATGGTTAATTTATTAAAAATGGTGGAGCCGAGGGTACTCGAGCGACTTAAGTGAATCGTTAAGCGCAAAAGCGAACGTTAGGGTTTAATTGGTTAAAGTATAGATTCTTAAGCGACTTTGGTTTAATTCCAACTTATATGTTGTTTATAGGTTACCAGACTCGTCCTAAGCCTTTTATCACCCCCAGTCGCTCAGGAAAGTTTTCTACCCGTTATACTGTTGTTGTGATGTATATATGTATATGCATTATCTTGTGATAGATGCATGATTGTTATTAGCAAATCGTGCGATATATTGGAGCATGCTGATATGGTATATATGCATGTCTGTTTCATAATCTTGATATCTAATTGTTGATTCAAATGCTTATAAACTGCATAATACCTATGCTAGAGATAATCAGTAGTTGCGTATACCCTTAGTATAGGGGACCCAAAGGTGAACATTTTCTAAACCGAGAGTCGATGCTCCCGAGTATAATATATATATTTTTATATATATATATATACAGATATAGTTTTCAAAACTATTAATCGAATAAGGTTTATTCGATAACTTTATTTTACTTAATGAATATTATTTTGAATATTCATTCGAGGACTTATGACTCTGCTTATTTTACTTAATGAATATTATTTTGAATATTCATTCGAGGACTTATGACTCTGCTTATTTTATTAAATAATATTCTTTATTTTATTAAAGAATAATGTTTCGATAATCAAACTTATTTTTGATTATTCAAATAAAGATCGTACTTTCGTATAAGTATATCTTTGGTTATTCAATATTCATTTCAAGTATGAGTTTTAAAACTTCTACTTCAATTATTTTTATAAAGATTATTCTTTATGGGAATATTATTTACATAATAATATTCAGATATTTTCTAATATATTGGGACTGATTTATTTTATTAAATCAGCATTACTCCAAATATTCTTAAAAATGTTTTCGAGTCTTCAAAATGATTTTTAAAAGTTAGGGCGGATCCCAAAACTCATTTTTATATTTAAGATCCTCCTTTCGAAGGGGATTTAAATACTCGCTCAAAACCTGAGGGATCCGGCTCTGTGGTGTATTTTACATTCGCAACGAGGTTGATGTTTTGAGAAAACAGTTTGATTACTTGCCAATGTTCGGGAAGTAAGCCCATCTAATTGAGTCGGCATAAACGATAGGCCGGGGTACGGTCCATCAAAGTGTAAGTGGCTAGGTGGAAGTCCATCAACGCGTAAGAGGCCGGGTGGCGGTCCAACACAAGGTCCTAATGCGGCCAGGGTGATGACCGGTGGGGGATTCATCCATCTACTAGTAGAAAAGGTTACTTATTGGTATCTTTGCCTGATCAACAAAATATCGGGTTTATGCCAAACAAATTTTCTTTCCAAAACTCATTGGATATTGCAACTCTGTTCATACTTTACATGACAGAGGTTTTCAGGAAATGTATGAGAGATATATGGATATATATATATATCGGGACTTAATGAAGTATATCGTAACTTCATTTCATTCAATAATATTTCAAAGATCGAATCTATGCAAGTCTTATGTGGTAGTCCCACCTATGTGATGAACTTCAAAAACTTATTATACTTGGAACGGTGATAGTTCAAGTAGTTTTACAGAAAGATATAAGTATAGTGAAGTAATTGGTAACTTCATCTTCCTTTAAGCTTATATCCAGTAAGTAATTACCTTACACTTGATAAAGGTTTCTAGTAAGTTATCCATTTAGATACTTGCATTATTGTTTACAATATATATTATCTTGTGAGCTGTAATGCTCACTCTTGCTTCTTTTCTTCATCATACAACAACATTTAGGAAAGATGGTCAGACTCAAACAGATCCAGCGCAAGCGTGTGGGAAGCATCTCGCGTCTTCCCGTTGATATCGTAGCTGCTATAGCTGCAGAGGTAGATCTATTGTAGATCAGGCATTCTATTTTTGGGAATCAATTATGTATAATTATAACTTATGGCAAATAATGGCAATTAACTGTAAACTTATCAAGTAATCATTGTGGGTTGTAATAACTTTTAAATTATGGATTCAAGGACTTGTACTTATTTCAATTTCATCTCTGAGACTATAACGTGTTATGGTGTGTGTTAGTGTGGGGTCACAATATGAGGTTATTTAATTAATTAAATTAAGTGATATTGTGGAAAGAAAGACCGTGACGACCCAGATCCCCGACCCCGGATCTGGGGGTGTTACATTCAGCATCAGCTTCTATCTCCAGAATACCTTGGTCTTCATCATCATTTATGACTTGTAAAGATTGTTGCATTGTTGTTGTCACATTCAGTTCTTTAACTCTTCTTTCATTTCTCTTACTCTCTCCTCCTTGTCTAGATTGAGATCTAATGATTGCTTTTGATGAACAACTAACTCCAACTAGCTCTTCACCTCTTCTCCTTTCACTATCCTTCTGCCCCCCTTATTACCTCCATCAAGATTTTCATCATCAGTATTTATCAAGTCAGCTGCCTGCATTTTGATTTAACAATTTTCTCTCCGTTTTTGGCATCATCACCAAGAAGTAGAGAAATAATCAGCTCCACTAAATTTTGTACCTCTGTAAGTTCATCAGACATCTGAGCTTGCTTAGCTTCCAATCTAGCTTGATTGGTTTCAATTGCAGTTTATCCGGCAACTATTGTGCAATTTGTTTCTAAATTTCCTGATGAGTAGTCAGCCTAGAAGAAATTAATGAATCTTTGATCTGATTGATTTGAGAAGTAGTTGCTTTCTGAGCTGTATGTAAGGATCTGATAACTGAAGTTGATGCTTTTAGATGATTCAGCATATCAGGATTCTTAATCTTCTGCTCTGCTATTTCCAGATGTGCAACAACTTTTGTTATGGAAATATGATATGTATCATCTTTCCATTTAGCATTCCAGAGATTATCAAAATAATCCTGTTTTTTCTCAGCATCAATCTCTTTCATTTTCTGTTGTATCATATGTAAAGGCATATCTTCAGGGAAGAAAAGATCATCCTCAGGATCTATAAGAACATTTGAAACATTAGCTTTTTCACCATCATTAGATTCTTCAATAGTAACTGGATTTTGTACAATTTGTTGAACTTCATTACCAACTTCAGAATGTAGGATAAAATTAGAAATTGGTGCAGTATGTGATCCAACAGCTTCAGAAGCTTCCACATCATCAGCAGTTAACTCCACATCTTCAAGAATTGTAGATAAATGAACTGGAGCTTCAAAATTTACTTCCAGAACCTCAGTTCCTGTCGAATGCTGTGGTGACCCTGAAATGGATGAAACTTTATGAATGGACTGTTGTGCTACTTCATCTTCAGCAACAACAGGGATTTCTTCAGGTGATGGAATATGAGAGTAAATGGACTATTTTTTAGAAACAATAGGGATTTTTATGCCGCCCTCCAAACCCGAGTCAGAAGTTTGGGGCTCACAACACACACATACAATATATAAACATGTATATAATATATTATATACATTGACCCTTCTTTATACAACCGCAGATTATAAAAGGTTAAAGTATGCAAACAAGCCACAACCTTAACTTCTATTACATCATACCAAATCCCATCTAGTTCAACTTACAACTGATAATGAAATCATTCTTACAATTTTGCATAACTCAACTACAATATAAAGCTCTTGCTAGCTCGATCCAACTTAACCTGGAAGCTTGCACACTAGACTGAGAATCCTTGTCATCAACAATTTCCTTTTTAACTGTAGAATATCATAAACAGATTTGCAAGAGTAAGATAACTAGCTCAGCAAGTCATAATAACAATAACTGAGGTTAAACAATTATCAATTGGAATGATTTATAGGAATCAATTTTCTTGATAAGCAATGATTATAATTGAATATTCACTTTCATTTAAAGACCAAGGTTATGCTGCTGATCAGTCACGCACTAACCCCGAGCAAGGCACACGGCTCTGCTCTCTATACTAGATCCAAGGCATACATTGGCCTAATATCACCATGAATCTGGTCTGACCACGAATCTGGTCTTACCACGAATCTGGTTCACATTTATTAAACCATCCAATTCTAAAATAATTCAATATGATAAATATTGTACTTCAATAAAACAGAATCATAATTATCATTGATAAAGCATTTACCTTGAAGCATGAAACAATTTATAAGTATTTCCAGGGTATATCAGGGTATGTACAAAGAATGACTTTCAAACCCGGAGAAGAATAAATGAACAATAGTTTCATGGTTGTATAAGGTTTAGTTCTTTGATGTTTTAGGGTGTTGTAAAATATATAATTCTCCGTATGTTCAAGAAATTTCGTTCTAGTGTTTCGTGTATAGTGTATATGTATTTATGGAGTAGTATTGTATTTTTATGGTTTAATCTCTGGGAAATCAATAATCGAGGGTTTACAAGAATAAGGCTTACAGCTCGAAGATCAAATGATGTGATCAGGGTTCAAGGTTAAATGATTCAAATCACTTACAATATAAAACAGAATTATTTTGAAGACTAGCAACATATTATGAGAAAGTTCAGAAATATTTGCAATATATCTTAAGAAAGGTTCAGAATTACCTGCCTTATCACAGATGATTTCCAACCTTACTTTTACTCATTTAACAGTTCTACTCATCAATCACTTTTCTTCTTATTCTATGTCTTGCTACTATTCATCGATCACTTGCTTTCTTTTTCTACACTTCAGTTCTATTTATTGATCATTGGCTTTCTTTTATATGCCTCGCTTACTCTGCTAGGCATCATAAATATCTATCAATATTCAATCTCATATTATTCCAATTGTCACATATATGTCATAAGCTTTTATCTACCCTTCGTTTTACCCAAATCTAATTTACGGATTGAAAGTTACAACAAAAACCATCAAATAATAACCACATAGGCATATAACACATTAATCAGATAGCACGTAGCACATAGCACGCAAGATATTCGATCAAAATAATTTTTCAAAGAAGATTCAGGGTTAATATGATCTTCCAGGTATTTAGTATAATTTTTTGAACATTTTTCGGAATTAAAACGGGTCTTCGAATCATTTTATAATTAAATAATAGGGTTCGAACGCCCAAATCTGAATTTAAAATCATTTAATACTAATTATCTAGCCTTAAAGATAATTTAAAAATAATATTTTAAATCTCGAAACTATTTTTCGAAATTTTTAAATCAAAATAAATAATTAAATCTAATTAAATAATCAATTAAATTTAATTAATAACTAATTAAATTAATTAATCAATTAACATTTAAATTAAATTACTAATTAAATAATTAATATAAATTAAAATTAATTAATTAAATAATCTGGATTTATTTTTGAATTAATTTTTTTTCTTCAGAATAATAATTAATGAATTTTGGAATTTTAAATAATTAAAAATGATTTTTTGAAAATAAATTAAACAGAAATATGATTTTTGAAAATAATTAAAACCGAAATCCACTTTTTACGATTTTTGGAAACTTCAGGGACCGAAATGCAAGACTTTGCAAATCAGGGGGATCAAAATGTAATTTGACCACTCCTTCCCCATCTTCTTCACTACGCCGGCCGGAACTCCATGGCCGCCGCCAAGGATCTTTTCCGGCAGCCCCAAATCGTGCCCAGAAAATCACCATAATGTGCAGATTTATAGATATAACTACCAGGAACACAATTATATAATTCATATCGTGTACAAATCGAATAAATAACTGGAATTTCCGCCGCCGGTTCGAACTTTCTTCTCCGACGAGCCTCTTCCAAGAACGCTCTGTTAATCTAACATATACCATTCGATTGGTTTTTAAACGATCTACAATATGGTGTAATCAATTTACAACAATAACCCCTAACGATTAAATACCCAATTTTCAATTAAGAACATTCAAACACATAAACCCTAATTTCATTAATCCGAGTTCGACTACTTGCACGCCCAAATCGGAGTTCGATAACGCCTTCGAATCCTCGTTTGATTATGAAGAAGGCGATGAATTTTAATGTTTTTCTCTGGAAATTATATAGTCTTACTGTTTGTAAATGATTATTTGTACAAAATACAATATTGTATTGGCTATATATATTTATGGAATATTAATACGTATTGGATCAAAAAATAAGTTACTTAGCCGCTAAGTAACTGCAAAAACGATCCGATTGGATAATGTTTTGGATAACTATCAACCTGTTTTGGATAATTATCAAAACTTTTGGATAACTATTAAAACTTTTGGATAATTATCAAGACTGGGCGTCTTATAAAACATTTTATACGAAAATAATGTTATTGAAATGATTATCGTATCGAAAATTTTGTGCCGGGACGCGCACGGGTCAAACCGTATTCCAGATTGAAAAAGTCAAAACACAAAAAATGTTCGGAATAATCAGATTAGGTTAGGAAGGAGTTTTCCGAAGAGTTTCGGGTTGTAAAAACGCAAAAACGGTTGAAGTTGAATGATTCCCGGATTTATAAAATAGTTTTGTAATTATTCAGAAAATAATTAATAAATTCATAAACTAATATAAAATCATATAACTGTCCAAAAATTATTAAAAAAATACCATAATTGTCTATATTTTATTCTGGACATAATAAAATTAACATACTTATACTTTACCACATATCCACGCCAATCATCATATAATTCACCAAAAATCACATAACAATTATTTATTGATAAAAATAATTACACGCTATGTCCCGGATATTACACCCTTCCCCCATTAAAATGATTCTGTCCTCAGAATCACACTAAGGATCAAACAATGATACATTCAAGTATCTCATTTCCATTTTCTCAGGTTGATCCCTCAACCTTACAACTTTTCATAAATTTTTAACTCGCAAGATCAATCATTACTCAATAGCCTCTTGCTAACATCCTATTATATTAGTTTCTCATATAACTCAACTCAAGTCTCCATTTTATATAAAAAATGGAGCTAAATTATTCTTCTTGAATATACACGTATAAACACCCTATGAACCTGCTATACATGTAGCGGTGAAGCCAACTCACTTACACTTATCCTGCCTATTTTATTGTTCCAAAAGGACCTGCATAATGCATATTAATTCTCTTTTCTTTCTAATTCTAGTAATTCGTGCTCATGAACGTTTGGAATAGTTACTGGTTGTTGAACCTCATTCCCACATGTTTCTTTGTTCAATTAACCTAGTTTGTAATCGCTTCCAATCGCATTCGAGGCTCTTTAATCGTTCCCTTAATCTTCTTGTCCATCTACGAATGATCTACTGAAACCATAACATATTCAATTTCTAATGTTCTCGAAATTACTCCATAATTATGAATTAACAAGAAAATTTCGACTGGATACGATAGACGGACAAACTTATCGTCATACCTTAATTTCCTTGAATCACAATCGAGTATATTTGCCAGGAAAAAATCTCTTACTATTTAGAAGAAAATATACTAACCTGGAGGCATCACCCACATCTTCTAACCCATATTATCACTTATTTTTGTTCTAGGGAGTTCTCATACGAAACTGACTACAATGCTTTCCTTGACGTCTAGTCACATATAACGTTTATTCTTTCTTTATGCCATACTATCAGAAAGTCTTCTTTGACATCTATGACTTATATCATATTCTCAGAGTAACTTGAGTTCCTTGAGTTATCGATGTTTAGCCAAATTCCTATCTTTTAGTTCGGCCTTACTTAATGCCTGTTCATCTAGGAGTGGTATATACTATTCTGGTTCGACATAATTTATCGTATTCTGAAAACTTCTGTCAAATCTCAAATCAAATAATTTTGATCATTTACAATTAATCCCTGGATCTGATGATGTATCACAATTTCTTCAAGCAACAATAAACCCACTTATTGAATAAACTGCTTATTAATAAAAGAGAATGACTAGGTTTGGATAACCTATCAATAATGATTCAATTAACGCTTTCCTCACCTTTGGTTATCAGGTGACTTCACTACGACTTCTCTTGGCGAAATGTATCCATCTAGTCTTTGATGTTCCGCCTTAATTTTTTGGGTAGGTATAACATTTATTTATATGTTTCCCCCATTTTCTCTTTATGTCTGGTCACTGGATATTTTCTTTTAGCCCTTGGTTCTTAATCGTACTCTTGGGATGCATTCCCTATCTCAATTTACCAATATTTCATCAAATTCTTCACTTTACTTCTGCCCCATATAATACCCATATCTTACCGATATTATGGCATTTTATAAAGTTTCTTTATCATCCTTTTGATTCCACTTTCTTCCCTATTCAAGTTCTTAATTCTCATAGCTCATTATTTCTTCATAACATAAGTGATTCTTCCAATAGTACTATTCGGTTCTTCATCAAATAAATCATTCCCGTGGCTAACTCTGGATCGAAATCTTTCAATTCATATATGTTACTATCATTATTAATTTCTACCATATGTCGGATACTTGTATTCGTGAGTTTTCCAGTATTTTGGAGTAATTCTCACTACATCGTCGTTCTATATTCGTATACCTTCAAGTCCTTTAATAACACCTTATTACAGATGATAAAATCTATTTGATTGTCTAACAAAATCCATATTGGTATAGTTACTAATCCCTTCTTTATTCCACCTCCCTTCTTCTTTTCCTTCCTTCCTTCTATCTTGAATCTTTAGTTCTTGAAAACATTCTTTTCACTTGTCTATACAAATAACTTTTTATTTCTCTTGTCTATTACAAAGGGCATATTCACCCAAATAAAGCCTCACACACTTGCAGTAATTTCTGAATTCTACCGGTGTCCTTACTTTCTCCAAATTCCTCATTGCTTTGATTTCAGATTTGAGAATCACATCAAAATTTGACTTAATCTAATTAAAATCGATTCCCATCTAACTGACCATTAATTGGTAAAACTAACCAATTAATTCACTTAATTGATCAATTGCACCAAGTGATGACTAGCTAAATGAAATCAAAAACCAATTATATAAAGCCGGATTGGCTGTAACAACCTCTTTCAAGAACCGAGATCACACTTATTTGGAGTATCAATAGGAATATCAATAACACACAGAAGTATACTTTCTATCTTTAAAAGTAGGGTATTTTCCGAAAATGTAAGCAGCATCTCCTTTATATTATTGACTACCACTCGGATTTAAGCCGACACCAACAATCAATCAAACAACCAACAATCAATCCACAAGTGTACCAATCAACTGCCACCTTCTAAACTCACCATTTCACCATCACATATAATACTAACCAGTACAACCCATATTTTTAGTTCAACTTAAGATTATGGCGAACAATTCTTATTATACTATACCTTTTCTCATATCTTCTAATTATAACATAATATCATTAATGAGTACAATTACAAATTATTTTATAATTTTTCTAGTTTATGTTTCAGTTCAAGCTCTCTAATTAACAATTCATCTATTCTTGACAATATACACTTGTTCTTATTAGTTAACTTGTTCAACTTCTGATAACCAACACATGGTCTCAACCAATACTACCATAAACTTGTGAAAGAATTCAATTGGTTTTAAAGCATCACTTCTAATAAAAATTGTTGCAGTTAAACCAACATATCTTCATCTCCACTTATGTCTTTCTATACTAAACCTTCTTCGTTGGCTCAGTTATAAGCATCAAATTTACTATAACTCACTTACTTGAGTGTGAAAGCCCAGCCATTCCTTGAAGAACACACTTAAAGTTTATTCGTAACTAGCATTTCTTCAATCTTGAAACTTTATGACAAGTATCTCCCACATGATTGAGGCATGCTTCATCTTCACAATGTATTAATCGATTATCTGGTTATTATTAATAATTTCTTCATTCGCTTCCGCTGTCCAATCAATCATTTGCCTTATCCGATATACGCAGCTTTACTTTCTTATTTCTCTAGTTAATTACCTCATATGGCTTGCTAACTACTTCAATTCACGCCAAAATCTCAGACTTGAAATGTATCATGTATACAGATTTCCGCTTCTGATTTGATATTGTCGTGACAACCACGTTATTGGCATAATGATTCTTCTTTGCACATATATGTCCACCATTTATTGGCTTGCAATTATTCATACTCATCATGCAACTTCATCTTCTATACGGGTTCATTTCACTTCCTTTTAAAACATTCAAAAAATAGACCTTACACAAGAAGGGAATTTGTGTATATAATTCTGATTGGAAACCTTTTATAAAGAATAACAATGCAAGGAAACAATCAAAATGATTCATAAATCAATAAATCATAATTGAAGAAGAAAGAATGAATGATGATTTAGATATGAATGAGACAACCATATTTGTACTCAAGATGGCCAGTCTTTCATACTATTGGCATACAACACATGATTAGGTGGCGTCCCACCAGACTCTTTGTTAAGGAGTCACACCATAACATTGCTTGTCTCAATCAGAAAATAAAACTTGAGGGAAAAATGATTTTGAAAGGAATACAACAATTTTCTTATCACTTCATAGAACTGGTCATGAAAGAAGTTTATACTTTATTCAAGATTCATAAGAATATATAGTATTATAGAAAAGAATGATATCATTGGTCGGCATCCACATTTCATCTGTTTACAGCTTCAACGCTTGTCCGATCAGTAGATCCCATTTCGAGTCATATATTAACTTTAGAAAGTTCTCTGAAATGCCTTCTTAAATCGATCATTAGAATAAATTCTCATTTATTAGGTCTTGTATCTTTAGTGTCACGCTTCCATGTTCAATATTTTTATAATTCGACCCTATTTACACTTTTACAAGATTTACAAGCATAACTTCGAATTTCGCTTACGCTACTGATCATTCAACATATCGACTCCTTTTCTAATAACATTCTTCCTTTAGAAAAGTCTGGAAATTTTCTCAATCTTCTTTGATCATACTCGACTTCTTGTAAATCGACGTATTCTTTGAACTCTAATAGTCTCATAAATTGGATGAATAGTTTCTCTGTACATTGGTTCTGTCATTAAACTTATCAAACAAGATTTGCACTTTTCTGTTAGGGATAATCAAATCTTTTCCATAATAGGGGGTCCACTTAGCCTTCTAAATGAACCAAACTAACTTCTAGAACAAGTATTTCCTGGATAATCTGAATCTTATAACAAACAAGAAACTCAAGTAGTAGTTTGACAACCAAGTATTTAAAATTTGTTTTATTCAAAGGACTTTTAGAAAAAATTTGTTAAGAAAATCTCTTTTAAAACTGTTTAAAATCTTGAAAATCGTACACATGGTCATCATTACTATATGAGTTGGTTGTTGTCCTTCTCAACAACTACAAGGTATTAAATTAGGGAAACAATCATATACAAGCTCATTCATTTCCGTATATCCTCTACCCCTCATTGGGTACATTTTGCCTTCATTGGTCGACAAAAATTCCAGTTACCGTTGCATATTATCTTATTCGTAACTTCACTTCTAGTCTTCCATACCGGTAACACTCCCATCATCTTCTCTTATGATTCCTAAGTATAACAAGTCTATCCAGTAATCATTAAATATATTTTATAAAACAGGGTCGACTAATATCACATCACATTACTACTATACGTATCATATTTGGTCATAACATCATCATCTAATTCCAAGAAAACTCTCGATTTCCAATATTCTCAAACTCCTTTAAAATCCATCTAGCTCACTCCACAAGATAATCATGGGTGGCATACTTACTAGTAGCTCCATATAACCTGGTAGCAACTATTCTCCGGAACACACGAATCCTCTCTAAGTTTCTTCTCACTTTTCTTAATATCTCGTATACTCACCATATGTTGTAGCTCTCGAATCCATCCTCATAGGTCTTGTTACTTCATAAGACGGGTTTTAAACTGATGGTATAGAATAAGGTGTAGGGTAGACAAAAAAGATACGCTTACTGCTGAATATCTGGTAGAACCAGAATCAGCATGTGGGGGATCCTCGAATAGGTAGTCTCACATCAGGAGATGAGATAATATCTTGAAAAGGTACAACCATCGTAACAGGAGGTAATATGGCTAACACCGGTGGAAGAGCAGGGCGTGAATCAGATGATGGTCCTCCGATTAAAGGCTCCAAATGATCAGACGATCCTGGGAAAAAAGAATCTACTATCGCTGCTATCTGAAAATCGCGTCGCTAGATAAGAATCTTGAATCTCATAACAAATCATGCCAAAACCTATTATACAGTCGCACCCAACCTCTCAACGTCCTATCTTTCTATTTCTTAATCCCAATCCTAACCCTCTATCCATTCCCGACAATCTAGGCTTGTTTCAGTGACTTATAAACTGTAGCTCTGATACCAAACATGTGACGCCCTCCAACCCCGGGTCAGAAGTTTGGGGCTCACAACACACACACACACATAATATATAAACCTGTATATAAAGTATTGTATGCATTGACCCTTATTTACACAACCGCGGATCGCAACAAGTTAGAGTATGAAAACAAGCCACAACCTTAACTTTTATTACATCGTACCAAATCCCATCTAGTTCAACTTACAACTGATAATGAAATCATTCTTACAATTTTGCATAACTAAACTACAATATAAGGCTCCTGCTAGCTCAATCCAACTTAACCTGAAATCCTAGCTCGCACACTAGACTGGGAATCCTTGTTATCAACAATTTCCTTTTTAACTATACAATATCATAAACAGATTTGCAAGAGTGAGCTAACTAGCTCAGCAAGTCATAATAGCAATAACTGAGGTTAAACAATTATCAATTGGAATGATTCATAGGAATCAAATTTCTTGATAAGCAATGATTAGAAATAGATATTCACTTTCATTTTAAAAACCAAGGTTAGGACGCTGATCAGTCACGCACTAACCCCGAGCAAGGCACACAACTCTACTCTCTATACTGGATCCAAGGCACACATTGGCCTAATATCACCATGAATCTGGTCTGACCACGAATCTGGTCCACATTTATAAAAC
This sequence comes from Apium graveolens, assembly GCF_009905375.1. Taxonomy (NCBI): domain Eukaryota; kingdom Viridiplantae; phylum Streptophyta; class Magnoliopsida; order Apiales; family Apiaceae; genus Apium; species Apium graveolens. The sequence continues at coordinate 164,780,101 of NC_133654.1, read as the reverse complement.
CATCCAATTTTAAAATGATTCAATATGATAAACATTGTACTTCAATAAAACATATCATAATTATCATTGATAAGGAATTTACCTTGAAGCATGAAACAATTTATAAGTATTTCCAGGGTATATCAGGGTATGCACAAAGAATGGCTTTCAAACCCAGAGAAGAATAAATGAACAATAGTTTCATGGTTATATAAGGTTTAGTTCTTTGATGTTACAGGGTGTTGTAGAATATATAAGTCTTCGTATGTTCAAGAAATTTTGTTATAGTGTTTGGTGTATAATGTATATGTATTTGTGGAGTAGTATTTTATTTATAGGAAATCAACAATCGAGGGTTTACAAGAATAAGGCTTATATCTCGAAGATCAAATGATGTGATCAGGGTTCAAGGTTAAATGATTCAAAGCACTAATATTATAAAACATAATTATTTTGAAGACTAGAAAAATGTTACGAGAAAGTTCAGAAATATTTGCAATATTTCTTAAGAAAGATTCAGAAGTACTTGCCTTATCACAGATGATTTCCAACCTTACTTGTACTCTTCTAACAGTTCTACTCATCAATCACTTTTCTTCTTATTCCATGCCTTGCTTCTATTCATCGATCACTTGCTTTCTTTTTCTACACTTCAGTTCTATTTTTTTATCATTGGCTTTTTTTTCTATGCCTCGCTTACTCTGCTAGGCATCACAAATATCTATCAATATTCAATTTCATATTATTCTAATCGTTACATAGACGTCATAAGCTTTTATCCACACTTCCTTTACCCAAATCTGATTTACGGATTGAAAGTTATAGCAAAAACTATCAAATAATAATCACATAGGCATATAACACATTAATCAGATAGCACGTAGCACATAACACGCAAGATATTCGATCAAAATAATTTTTCAAGGAAGATTCGGGGTTAATATGATCTTCCAGGTATTTAATACGAATTTTTGAACATTTTTCGGAATTAAAACGGGTGTCTGTATAATTTAATAATTAAATAATAGGGTTCGAACACCCGAATCTAAATTTAAAAATCATTTAATACTAATTATCGAGCCTTAAAGAAAATTTAAAAATAATATTTTAAAGCTCGAAACTATTTTTCAGAATTTTTAAATCAAAATAAATAAATAAATCTAATTAAATAATCAATTAAAATTAATTAATAACTAATTAAATTAATTTATCAATTAAAATTTAAATTAATTAACTAATTAAATAATTAATTATCAAATAAAATTAATTAATTAAATAATTTGGATTTATTTTCGAATTAAAAATAATTTTCAGAAAAATAAATAATAAATTTTGGAATTTTAAATAATTAAAAACAATTTTCTGAAAATAAATTAAATAGAAATATGATTTTTGAAAATAATTAAAACAGAAATCCACTTTTTACGATATTTGGAAACTTCAGGGACCGAATTGCAAGACTTTGCAAATCAGGGGGATCAAAATGTAATTTGACCACTCCTCCCCCATCTTCTTCACTCTGCCGGCCGGAACTCCATGGCCGCCGCCATAGAACTTTCCGACGGCCCAAATTGTGCCCAAAAAATCACCATAATGTGCAGATTTATAGATATAGCTACCAGGAACACAATTATATAATTCATATCGTGTACAAATCGAATAAATAACCGAAATTTTAACCGGAATTTTCGCCGCCGGTTCGAACCTTCTTCTCCGACGAGCCTCTTCCAGGAACGCTCTGTTAATCTAACATATACCATTCGATTGGTTTTTAAACGATCTACAATATGGTGTAATCAATTTACAACAATAACCCCTAACGATGAAATACCCAATTTTCAATTAAGAACATTCAAACACATAAACCCTAATTTCATTAGTTCAAGAATTAAACTCAATTTTCTATATGTTATTAAACTCCAAATTCATCATATAATATATGAAAATGATGAGGAAGAAAAGATCTACAAGATTTAAGCATCAAATCACACAAACAACATCAACATCAAAAGTTCCTGTTTTAATCATTAAATAATTCAAATTAAAATAATTAAATAAGAAAATAACCTTGATCTCTGCACTAAAATGGATGATTGATTATGAAAGAGCTTTTCGAGAGTTTCGATTCGACTACTTGCACGCCCAAATCGGAGTTCGATAACGCCTTCGAATCCTCGTTTGATTATGAAGAACGCGATGAAGTTTAAGGTTTTTCTCTGGAAATTATCTAGTTTTACTGTTTGCATATGATTATCTGTACAAAATTTAACATTGTATTGGCTATTTAGATTTATGGAATATTAATACGTATTGGATCGTATTTGATCAAAAAATAAGTTACTTAGCTGCTAAGTAACTACAAAAATGATCCGATTGGATAATATTTTGGATAACTATCAACCTGTTTTGGATAATTATCATAACTTTTGGATAATTATTAAAACTTTTGGACAATTATCAAGACCGGGCTTCTTATAAAACACTTTATACGAAAATAATGTTATCGAAATGATTATCGTATCGAAAATTTTGCGCCGGGACGCGCACAGGTCAAACCGTATTCCAGATTGAAAAAGTCAAAACACGGAAAATGTCCTGAATAATCAGATTAGGTTAGGAAGGAGTTTTCCGAAGAGTTTCGGGTTGTAAAAACGCGAAAACGGTTGAAGTTGAACGATTTTCGGCTTTATGGAATAGTTTTGTAATTATTCAGAAAATAATTAATAAATTCATAAATCAATATAAAATCATATAACTGTCCAAACATTTCTAGAAAAATACCATAATTATCTATATTTTATTCTGGACATAATAAAATTAACATATTTATACTTTACCACATATAAACATCCACATATCCACACCAATCATCAGATAATTCACCAAAAATCACATAATAATTATTTTTGATAAAAATAATTACACGCTATGTCCCGGATATTATAATTGTCTCGTGTGGTGTAATAGTAGAATATATGGACTGGAAGAAATTATCAGTACTTAGACTTGCAGGGAGATTAACAACACTTGGTACATCAGAGTTTATTTGCCTCTCCTTCTACCTCTCCTTCTTCCAGGAAGGATCATGCCTCTCTTTAATTCTATTTTTCTCTCAATCTTTTCACACATCTCACAGAAAAAGCTCAGAAATATTGTCCTACAGAAATAAGAGGTGGCTAAAGAAGGGTGATCTATGGTCATACAACTAGAGGTAGTCCTTAAATAAGGTCTAGAAATAATCATACCAACATAATTAATATCATAAAAAATAAATGCTGAAAAGACCAAATTAGTATTTAGAATAAATGATGATAAAGTAATAACAATATTTATACTTTGTGAATTTAAAGTTACAATTAAGCCCACAGTTAATACTGTGGTTATGACAGCTGTTGTTCACCAATAATTGGAACCTCCATTTGAATTGGAGAGGATTTGATCAGGTTACTGTCATGCACCATGATCTTAAACCTTGTTCTTCTTGCAAAGAACTAACACTTGAATTTGTTTATCGAAAGCTTTCACAGAGTCTTCAGTAAAAAACTGATGAAACCTCTGTGTCTCTGTTAGTATCATTAAGATCTACCTCAACAAGTAGTCTCTAACCAACTTAATATTGTTTCTGAGTGGTGAGCATAATTCAAGAATTATGTCACTTGATTTTTGGAAACATTTGAGAATTGAATTGAAGTGTTTCAGCTGTAAGAAGAAATTTAAGATATAAGATATATGATATTGAGATTAAGTGTGAATAACTTTCTTGGTGAGAAAACGAAAGTTTCAGGAATTTGAATAGAACATAACACTCAAACATTATAATTCTTGTGAATTCAGATTTAAATCTTTCACAAATTTCTTCTGTTACATTAGTTATCTCTTGTAATGTGCTTAATCTGTACTGTAGTGAATATATGAACTTAAACAAAGATTAGTTTCTCACATGCACTATTAAAAAATATCTAAAATTAAGCATGCAATACTAATTTGAATATTAAGAGTCCTAATTATTCAAGTACAAACAAGACAGTAAACATTTATTCACTTAAAGAGTCAAAGAAGGCAAAAGATATTTTCACTAATATTTAAGAAGCAAAGTACAAGACTTAGATTTCTAAACATAAAAACCTAACACAATCTAACTACTCAGACTTCTTCTTCTTTTCATCTTCTAGCTTCTTCATCGCCCTACAATGGAAGATGCATGACATAGAACCTGCAAGAGAAATTATATTCTCTTGTAATGTCAACCATTTAAGGCGACGTTGTTCTTCCTCGAGGCGATGTTGCTCAACCTCCTCATCTCTTCTTATCTCCTCGAAGTGGAAGTCCATTCTGAAAAGATGAATTGAGAGAGTGTTGTCCCACTTAAGTCAATCAAAAATCGACTGTGGGAGTCCAGATGGAGGATAATCTTGGCCATTAAAGATTACCTTGAGATGAAAGGGATAAAATACAGCCTTCCATATTTAGGATTAAAAACTGGTCGATAAACTCCATGGGTAAGAGAATAGATAGTGGTCATAGATTCTGAGAATACCGAATGAAGTACTTTGAGTATAGTTGAAATTTGTGAATGAAAAGGCAGTGAGAAGTTTTTGGAGGTGGAGGGTTTGTATTTATAGAAGAGGAGATATAAACTGAAAAAACTCTTTGATTAACCATGTAATAATTAATCATAATACGTATACACGATTATGCGTATCTAGGTAAACCAAAAAGTAATCTCTCTCTTCAGATTCCTATTCCCAATGTCAGTAATCAAGTGTTATTAGATACTTACATCAATAGCTTTATCCATTCAAGCAATAAAAAGATATTCCACTAACTCACTGTTAACTAAAGATACCGCGTAACCATTTATTTCGAATAAATTCAAAATAAGCAATGAATTATAACAGTCAATCATGGTTTGACCATTATCAATATTTTAATTACGACTATCAAGTTTTATCAGTCAGCACTGGTTTGACCAATATCAGAATTTATAAACTACTAACAGGATCTATTAGTCAAAACAAGTTTAACTAATAACAGAACATATACGCATAATCAGTAGTTCTAACATGCAACTTTAAGATAGGATTCATAGAAGATAATTGCATATTATCATGGCATCAATATTTAGCATAATAATCAGTATCTAACAAGTACTGACACATAATAAGATACCATGCTTCAAATATCAGTAGTCTTAATTATCATATTTTGAGAATTGTCCTGATATCATTCCCAATTCATTTCCCAATCTTGTGAAATTAGCTTCTTATATCTGCTACTTGCTGATCTGTTATAACAAAGACCAATTCCACTGTACCTTCTTCCACATGTTCCCTTATGAAATGGTACCTAATGCTAATGTGTTTAGTCACTGAATGATGGACTGGATTTCTTGTCATTGCAATAGCACTTTGATTATCACAATATATATGAATAGCAGAATAATATAACCCATAATCCACTAACTGATTCTTCATCCATAGAAACTGAGCACAACAGCTTCCTGCAACAATATATTCTGCTTCTGCAGTTGATGTGGAAATTGACTTTTGTTTCTTGCTACACCAAGAAACCAATTTTCCACCAAGAAATTGGCAGCTTTCAAAAGTGCTTTTCCTGTCTATTTTGCATCCTGCAAAATCAGCATCTGAATATCCAATTAGCTTAAAATCTGAATCTATAGGATACCATAATCCCAGATTCATGGTGCCTTTGAGATACTTAAAAATTCTTTTCACAGCAAATATATGAGGTTCTCTAGGATCATCTTGGAACCTTGCACAGAGACAGGTAACATACATGATATCAGGTCTACTAGCAGTCATATATAGGAGTGAACCAATCATACCTCTATAGTTAGTTATATCTACTGAAGAACCAGTATTTAAATCAAACTTGGTTGCAGTGGCCATGGGAGTTGATGCAGTTGAGCAGTCTTGCATTCCAAATCTTTTGAGTAAATTCATGGTGTATTTGGATTGATTTATGAAGATCCCTTCATCATCCTGTTTAACTTGTAACCCCAGAAAGTAACTCAATTCTCCCATCATACTCATTTGATATGTGGACTTCATTAGCTTTGAAAATCTCTCACAGATTTTATCATTAGTAGATCCAAAAATGATATCATCAACATATATCTGTACTAATAATAATTCCTTACCATGGTATTTATTAAAGAGAGTTTTGTCAATTGTACCTCTTGTGAAACCAATTTCTAGCAGAAATAGAGCAAGTGTTTCATACCAGGCCCTTGGAGCTTTCTTCAGTCCATAGAGTGCTTTATCCAGTAAGTAGACATGATTTAGATATTTTGGATCAATGAACCCTGGAGGCTGTTCAACATAAACTTACTCTTCAAGTTCTCCATTTAGAAATGCACTTTTTATATCCATTTGGAACACCTTAAACTTCTTGTGAACAACATAGGCAAGAAAGATTCTAATTGCCTCTAGCCTTGCAACTGGAGCAAATGTCTCATAATCAATGCCTTCTTGTTGTGAATAACCCTTTGCAACTAGTATTACTTTATTCCTTGTGATAATGCCCTCACTGTCAGTTTTGTTTCTAAACACCCACTTTGTGCCAACTACAGACCTGTTCTTTGGTCTTGGCACAAGAGTCCGGACTTTGTTCCTTTCAAATTCATTAAGCTCCTCTTATATTGCTGTGACCCACTCAGCATCTTGCAGAGCTTCTTCAACCTTATTGGGTTCTGTTTGAGATAGAAAAGAATGGTAGAGACATTTATTTTGAGTGTCTTTTCTTGTTCTTATACGAATGTCAGGGTTTCCAATGATTAAGTCAGGTGTGTGTGACTTAGACCATTTTCTTGCAGATGGACGTTGACTCCTTGAAGACAAACCTCCCCCTTGATTTATGAACTATATATTATTTCTTTGATTAGTACCACTGTTATTTTTTGATGCTCCCCTGAATCAGTGTTCCCATTGTTATTAGCATTTGACTCATTAGAGTTTGAGGAATAAGAGTCTGATGATCTATCTACTGATGTTCCTTGAGTTGAATCACTTGTAGTAGTCTCTGAATTTGAATCATGTTTCTCCCCCTCAACATATGCTTCAGTGTTAGAAGAATTTCCACTGTTATGTAGAACATCAGAGCTTTGAGTGATATCAGGATTTACTGTATCAAGATCAGGATTTAAAAGTTCAGCATAAGGTGCTTCATTTTCAAATCCCAATTTTTCATGGTCATCTGCATCTTCTAGACCTGTTATCTTGTTCTCAGATTATAAACTCTAATGGCTTTTATGGATAATGGATATCCCACAAAAATTCCTTCATCAGCTTTTTGATCAAACTTGGTCAGCTGCTCCGGATGAGTTTTGAGAACAAAACATTTACAACCAAAAATGTGAAAGTACTTAAAATTTGGCTTCTTTCCCTTCACCATCTCAAATGCTATTTTTCCATGCCTGTTGATCAATGTAGCATTTTCTGTAAAGCAAGCTGTTTGCACAGCCTCAGCCCAGAAGTAGGTAGAAAATCTTGCTTCTTCTAGCATAGTTCTTGCAGCTTCTATAAAAGTTTTATTCTTTCTTTCAACAACTCCATTTTGTTGTGAAGTTTCAGGAGCAGAAAACTCTTGTTTTATCCCCTTGAGTTTGGAGAACTCTTCCATAAAGTAACTTTGAAAAGAGTTCCATTATCACTTCTAATGATCTTACCTTTGTATGTTGATCCTTTTTCCATCTCCCTCGCATGATTAAGAAGAATGGATTGAGATTCATCCTTGGTGTGCAGAAAATACACCCATGTGTATCTTGTATATTCATCAACAATTACGAGTGCATACCTCTTCTTGGCAATTGCCATAACATTTACTGGACCATAGAGAACAATATGAAGTAGATGATATGGTTCAAGAATGGAGGATTCAGTTTTACTCTTGAAAGATGTTTTTCTTTGCTTGGCTTTCTGGCATGAATCACATAAGCCATCAGGAGTAAACACTGCATTGGGCAATCCTCTCACAAGTTCATTGATATTGTTGAAGTTGAGGTGAGAAAGTCTTTTATACCAGTTCCAGCTGTCTTCCACATATGCTCTACTTAGTAGACAAACTTCTGATTCATCAGTACTTGTGGAGAACCTGGCTTCATATAAACTACCATGTCTTACGCCAGTCATTGCAATCTTGCCATCAGACTTACTGACAATTTCACAATGCTCCACATAGAAGTTGACATGGTAACCTCTTCACAGATATGACTCGCACTGATCAGATTATGCATGAGTCCTGCAACTAGAGCTATATTTTCAATGATGACATTTCCAATTTTGGTTTTGCCATATCCCAAGATTTTTCATAAGTTTCCATCTCCATAAGAAACACTTGGGTCGGCTTTCTCCTCAAATTCTGATAGCAAGGATTTATAACCAGTAATGTGTCCTTAAAAGGATATCTTCGATATATTATTTATTTTGGTATTCGTACGATTAATCATAAATTTTAAATACACATAGATCCTCTCCATTAGGAAAAGATTTTAATTGATCCAAATCAAAGTCAAATGGTCAAACTAGCAAAATTATTTTCAAGTATATTCAAATAAAAGAGATATTCCATTATTCTAAAACATCAAAATTATATCGTTATGGAATAGATCTCTAAGGCAATATGAGCAAAGAAGAAATATCAAGACATGATATTTCTTATCTCTGTTGCAACATCAATAAGGCAACAAGCTCGAAAAAGGGATATATCAGATATATTCCTTAGAAGACTAGTGCTATATCAAAAATATTTTACTCTTCACTCGAAAATATATTTTTACATCCATAAAAGAAGTTTTTATTCAAAGTTTATTAATATTCATGATTGAAATATTAATATCAAGTTTATAACCCATTTCATGTATACGTGAAGTAATTTTCTCTCGTTTCGTAAAATCAGCATTTCTCGGAGAAAATTATTCAAAAATACTCTAAAACATTTCTTCCCATCCAAATATATTTTATATATTAGGAAATATATTTTAAGTATTTATTCAAGTCAAAATATTGGTCAAAAGATCCATATATTTAAGTTCAAGACCAATGGTATTTATACTCGGAAGAAAAGGCTGAGTAGACAGTCTATATTTTAAATAAAATACTTCAACTCACTAGAATGACTTAAAATTTGGTATGGATCATTTAATTGGTATTTTATATTCATGGTAAAAATTCCGTTATATTTATTCAAATATATCGGCTGAGTTTTTGAACCCATAAAGTTGTTTGTCTTATATGGCTAAATCAAAGAAACACAACCTACTTTCCAAGTCATCAATCCATGTGACATACAACATCTACCATCCATTTTCCTCAAATCTCCATCATTCAATCCACCTAACTTCTCCTATAAATAAACCCCCACCCCAACCCATTTCAACTAAGCAAAGAGCCACAAAGTTGCTGGAATTTTTTCAAGAAGTTCCTCTCTTCATCTCTTTCAAATTCTATACACACACTTCTTCTCAAAACCTTCTCTCTCTTAAATATATATATTTACAAGGTTTTTGAAACCCAAGCTTAGCTTCACCTAACCAAACTTTATCCCACCAAGTGAACTCATACACTACAACTCTCCGGCCTCCCGAAGGGCTGCCCAAGTTCGTTCATAGTGCCAAAATCCGGCGAACCTCCGGCGAACTTTTCAGACCATTTTCCAAAAGTGGTAATTTTTAGCTTCTTCCTTAAGTTTCTTTTATTTGAGCTTTGTACTTACTAGATCTCCTATAAAGAAGGTTCTCAAAGAAAAGAGAACAAAGATTCGAACTCAGAATTCAAATAAAATACTTGATCTTCAAAAAGAAGCTTTAAAAGAAGAAGATCTATAAAATACAAGTACTTAAATCTCTATAACTCCTCACAAGTGAGATTTCATATTTGATAAACCTCGTGAGTTGGCCAATTACTTGCACTTTATTTATCTCGATCTTGGCCAACATATTTCGTGAATATAGAAATAATTACGAAAGTTATCATATAATCCTCACTAAATCTTTAGTGTCTTGTGGGATTATAATTCGATCAATAGTAAGCTTCGTAATTTTTTCAAATATCAAAGATGGATTTAATCACATGAGTTGGCCAATTACTTGCACTTCATTTATTTGGATCTTGTCCAACGCATAGTTCGTGTATATAGTATCATTACGAAAAGTATCGTATAATCCCCACCAACATTTTTAGTGTTCCGTGGTATTATAAACCGATAAATAGTAAACTTCGTAATCATCCGTCTAAGCTTCAAAGGTGGATTTAATCACACGAGTTAGCCAATTACTTGCACTTTATTTATCTCGATCTTGACCAACGCATAGTTCGCGTATAGAGAATCATTACAAAAAGTATCGTATAATCCCCACTAACATCTTCAGTGTTCCGTGGGATTATAAATTGATAAATAGTAAACTTCATAATCATCCACCTAAACGTCAAAAGCACAAATCCAAAGCTATTTAATTGCATTTCTTTTATCTCAATCTTGGCTTATATAGAACCTATAAATTGTGCATGAAGTTAAAAGTATACTTTGGCTCTATAATTGTCAAAATAAAAGTATACTAAAATCCTTAAGCCTACGAGCTTAGAAAGGATTAGTTATAATTCCGAGATTGTAACTAAAGTATTCTTTGATTTATAAATACATAATCAAATGAAGAAGAATATTAAAGAAGTCATAAGCCATATTGCTTATATATATACAAAAGACTTCTTGTATAACTCCGAAATACATTATCTATAAAGACGGAGTAATCGAAAGTATACTTGACATATTATTCTATATCTCAAGTCAACTATACATAGTTGATATTTATTATTATTATTTGAATATTACATTATCTTTTGGGCTAGTACCGTAACATACTAGTTCAACCCATCTTTTTTCGAAATGTCTTGTTTTGTGGATTGTCTTATTAGTTTTGTAGTGAGCTGAAGTGATGTGAGGTGATTCTCGTTCTAAGACCCAAGTCCTATACGTACTAACGGGGAGTTAGTAGTATTTTCACCATGAAGAAAAGGAAAGACTCAAGACCGGATCACTAAGATCCAAGACCGACGAAAGCTAAGGAAGCCAAGTCCGCACAAGGGTTCTACATCAACTTTGAAGAAATAGCGGGGAGTTATTGTCTAAGATAAATTGTGTAGGTGTTACATTTATTTTGAGGTGGTAACCCTTGTGTTACGCACCAAGTTAAATATTTGTAAGGGTGTAAAGGCTTCTCCGCCTACTAAAGGAGCGATTTTATTATAAGGGAAAATCCCGAGTCCGGGAGAGGAGCTCGGGGACTGGATGTAGGGGTGAGCGAATCTATTAGAGGTTGCGCCATCACGAACCAGGATAAAATCACTGTGTGGTATTTTCTTTCCTTGCACTTTATTTTCCGCACATATAAACTGCACAACTACTCGGTAAAGTTTTCAAAAGGGATAAATTATTTTAAAATACCATAATAATTTTTTAAATTGGTAATTAAGCTATTCAACCCCCTTCTAGCTTAATATATCCCTTTTACGGGACCTTACAATTGGTATGACATTAGTGCTTTTTAACGTGTTTGTTAAGTGATTTGCAGATTTACATGCACAACAAAAAGTGATCCTAAATGGCGTATATTAATCCCGTTGGTTGTGGCGAAGGACTGTCAAGCTGACGACCTCCTCTATTTGATGGAACCAACTTTGCAACATGGAAAACGAGGTTTCACATCTATGCTAGATCTCAAGAAGTCAAAGTTTGGATGGCTATCAAAGATGGTGTTCGCGTTCCTACCAAAACTGTTGATGACATCATCATCGAAAAGAAGGTTAATGAATATAATCTAGAGGAAGAAGCCACAATGAATATAGCCGCCAAGGCGGAAATGGTTCTCGCAAGTGCACTTGTAGAAAAAGAATATAAAAGGGTAAATAATTGCAAGTCGGCACGAGAAATCTGGAATAAATTAGTGGTAACCTATGAAGGAACCATTGATATAAAAGATTCTGGGATGGAAATATTGATCCAAGAATATGAGAACTTTAAACTCCAAAAATGAGAAAATATCATCGATATGGAAACAAGATTTACTCATATTATCGATGAAATATATCAACTTGGAAAGAATTATACTCAAAAGAAAAGAATAGGAGAGTGCTCAAATCTCTACCTCCAAGTTGGAAAGTTACAGTTACTACTATAAAAGGGATGCACAATCTAAATGAGTATAAGATTGATAACCTATTCGGAAATCTTTGTGCTTATGAGGAAGATAATATTCCGGAAATGGTAACTCCAAAAGTGGATGATAAAAAGAAAAACATGACTTTAAAGGCCATATTAATAGATGAAAATGACAACGACGAGGAGTTGAATGAAGAACTCCAAGATATCGATGAAATTGAAATTACTTTACTTACGAGACAACTTCGTTGTGTGCTTCAAAGCAAAGCTCAAAGATACAGAAAAGACTTCCTTAAATCAAATAATTAACAAAAAAATTTTAACTCTAACGGAAGGCCAAATTACTCTTAAAATTATTCTTCCAACTACAAGAGTAATTTTCCGACAACGAGCTACAACAAAGGCAAAAGTAATCAAAATGTGAATACTTATAGTAATGCTAATGTCTCTACTAATCATCCCGTGTACACTCCTCCAAAACCAAAAGATGCACCTCCGGAGAAAACACAAGATGTGTGTTTTGAATATAAACAACCCGATCACTACAAAAGAGAATGTCCTAAACTTTCAAAAGGACGAAGTCTCGTGGCTGAAAATGGTTGGGATTTGAGTGAAGATGAAGAAGCTCCGGAAGCTAGTGAAGAAGTCTTGATCTATTGAACTTAAAGATTCAAAATGAATCAAATGTTCAAACATCTTCTACAGCCAATCTTGATAAAGAAAAAGAGCTATTAGAAACCAGTGAGCCTAATATTGAAACTCAAAGGTTAAAAGAAGAAAATCATAAGCTCATAGCTCAAGTTAAGGATCAAGAAAGATTCCTTAACAACAAGATTAATGCCTTAAAGAAAGATAATGAAAATCTTAAAATTGTAATTCAAAGATTTACAAAAGGCAATAATATGTTGGATCAAATGGTGCATACAAAAATCTCATATAATCATGAAGGTTTGGGATATGATAAGAATTCTCCTCCAAAAAGGAATCCTCGGAGATTTGTATCACCAATAAAGACTTCACCCGAATCACCATCATATAAATGTTCATATTACAACAAGATTGGACATACCGTTCAATATTGCAAATTCAAGAATGGTGAAATTAAGGGGAAGCATGTATGGATTCACAAGGAATCATACAAGAAAGATGATAAACGAATGCCTTACAAGAATAGGAAATATAAAGATCAAATGACAGAAAGGTCTTATCAACCTCCCATATTTCAAAATAGAAACATAAAATATCATGTCAATGGTAATGCATTTAGAAGAAAACAACCTTTTAATTGGAATGTGTATGCTAATTACCATGCTAATAATAGACATATTGTTTATCATGATCCACCCATATTTCATGATAGCTCCAGGTATTATCAACCTCAAACTAGGCATTATGCATCTAGAAATTTTTATATGCCTAATGATAAGTATATTATGCCTAGATTCTTTCATGAAAAATCAAATGTTATGTATGATGTACTAACCCCAGGACCCTCAAGACAAAGGGGTACCTATAAATTTAAATAATCAGTTTTGTAGGTTTGTTTTGCCGGGAAACAAGACATATGGTACCTTGATAGTGGGTGTTCAAGGCATATGACCGGAAACAAGTCACTTTTGAATAACATTAAAAGGGTCATCGTGGGGAACGTAACATTTGGAGATAATAGCGAAGGAAACATTATCGGCATCGGAGATATTGGTAATGATAAAGTTAAAATTTCCGACGTCCAGTTAGTCACCGGATTAAAGTACAATATTCTCTCCATTAGTCAACTATGCAGCAATGAATACAAGGTAATTTTCTACACTAATCATTGTTTAATTCTAGATAAATCCGGAAGGTCGGTCCTCACTTGCCCTCGAAATAAGAATGTCTATACATGTGACATGATCAAGCAAGTAAACGTATGCCTAATCACTATAAACGATGATCCATGGCTAGGGCATCGAAGATTAGGACATGCCAACATGAAGTTGATAAAGAATAAATCAACTAAAGACCATGTACGAGGTATAACAAAGCTAAACTATCATAAAGATCATACTTGTGAAGCTTGCGAAATTGGTAAACAAATTCGAGCCTCTCACAAAGCAAAATTCATGGTATCTACCTCAAGACCTCTTGAGCTATTACATATGGATCTTATTGGTCCAGTTCCTATACAAAGTCTTGGAGGTTGCTCATATACGCTGTTAATCGTAGATGATTATTCATAATTTACAAGGATGAAATTTCTCAATGCTAAAAGTGACGCTTTTGAATCCTTCTCTTCTTTATGTAAAAGGATTCAAAATCAACAAAATAAAACCATAGTCTATATAAGGACTGATCATGGTAAAGAATTTGAGAATTCCAGTTTTACCAACTTCTGTGATGAACATGGCATCACACATAATTTTTCCGCTCCATATACTCCACAATCAAACGAAGTAGTTGAACGGAAAAATAGAACACTCCAAGAAATGGCTAGAACAATGCTAAATGAATGTCATCGACCTAAATATTTTTGGTCCGAAGCTATGTCAACGGCTTGCCATATTCTTAATCGGGTTTTGCTATGACCTATAAAGCAAAAGACTCCTTACGAGCTCTATTTTGGCAAAACTCCGAAGTTAAGCTACTTTTGAGTATTCGGAAGCAAATGTTTCATATTAAATTCAAAAGAATACCTTACATAATTTGATTTGAAATCGGACGAAGGTATATATCTTGGATACTCGAATAATAGTAAAGCTTATCGAGTGTTTGATCTAAAGTCGATTATGGTGGAAGAATCAATGAATGTGGCATTTGATGAAAGTAAACCACCCGCGAAGTATAAAGATCTTGTTGACCAAGAAAATGTCGAACAAGATGATATTGAAGATATTATTTGACAATTCAAAAACATGTATATCGGGACTCCCATTTATTAAAATCCATTAGAAATAGATGAAAAAGAAGATGAACTTCCCAAAGCAATTCCTATTATAAAAAGTCATCCACTAGATAATGTTCTTGGAGACTTAAGGAAGGGAGTTCAAACGCGGTCACAAGTTCAAAATGTTGTGAATCATCTTAGTTTTCTATCTCATATAGAACCTAAGACCGCGAAAGAGGCTTTATTAGACGAGGATTGGATCTTTGTAATGCAAGAGGAATTACTCCAACTTTCTCGTAGTAAAGTTTGGGAACTTGTCCCAAAGCCTCGTGATACCTCTATAATTGGTTCAAAATGGGTATTTCGAAATAAATTAGATGAAAATAGAACGGTAGTTCGAAATAAAGCGAGATTAGTCGCACAAGGATATATCCAAATGGAAGGTATAGACTTTGATGAAATATATGCACCGGTAGCAAGAATTGAATCAATTTGAATGCTATTAACTTATGCATGTCATAAAAATATCAAAGTATAACAAATGGATGTGAAATCTACATTCTTAAACAGGATATTAGAAGAAGAAGTATATGTAAAACAACCTCCCGGTTTTGAAGATGCAAACCATCTAGATTATGTCTATAAATTATATACAACTCTATATGGGTTAAAACAAGCCCCAAGAGCTTGGCATGAAAGGTTAAGTAAGTTCCTTTTAGAAAAATAAATTTAAGATGGGAACGGTCGATAAAACCTTATTTACAAGGCAAGAAAAAGATGATATATTGCTCATACAAATATACGTAGATGACATTGTATTTGGTTCAACAAATGATGCACTATGTAAAGAATTCTCTGATAATATGAGTAAAGAATTCGAGATGAGTATGATGGGAGAATTGAATTTCTTTTTAGGATTGCAAATAAAGCAATCTGATGAAGGCATCCATATCTCTCAATCAAAATATTGTACAGAGATGTTGAAAAAATTTGAAATGGATAATGCCAAACCCATCTCTACTCCTATGTCTGCATCCGATAAATTAACAGAAGATCCAAAATGTGGCGCCCCAAAATCCGTGATCAGGAATCTCGGAGACCACGCTTTCTAAACTACTATAACCACACAACTTACACCACAATATATAAATACTCACGCTTCACGACCCCACACTTATCACACACACACACATACACTTACAGGTTATTGTCTTGGAAACGAACCATTCATAACTAGAGTGATTTCAACCATCAAGTGATAATTATTACAACCCAAAAGTGATTAAGTCTTACCAGGGAGTAATCTTTAAGTAAGGCTGGTCCACTGGCCAAATATACGCTTCTGGTTTATTACCTTACATAAGTCATACTTATAAATAAGCCGAACTAAAAACAACTGAAAACTAATCCAGCTTATTCGAACTACCTGTGGTATAACACCAAACAGTCTACGGAACAACTAGCCATTTCCTACCCATTTCCTAGCCGTGGTTCTCATGTCAGGCATCTTGATTCACTGTTATGTTGTGTCAATTTAAGAAAACAAGTGTGAGCTATAATGCCCAACATAATAATGTACAGTATGAAAATGATTGTATGATAACCTACGTAAAACATCATATATGATAATTATGTTTTATTCGAAAATAGTTTTCCCTTGGTGATACACACCTTCTTATGAAAACAGTTCTCTAGGGGATTTTATTATCCTGCGAATACCTTAATTGGAAAACCCAGCACCTAGGCTTGGGTTACGGTATTGCATCACAATTCCAATTGGAAGAAATTATGACACTCGTTGGAGCCACCGTATACGATGATCAGTCGTAATACGATAATAAAAACCTTTTCTACTAGTAGAAGGACGACACCTTCTTATCCCGGTTATCACCCTTGCCGCATTCGGGCTACGTGTCCCATTTTTGGGTATACACATACTTCACAAGTTCCTGAGTACACAGAGTACCTTCGCCTGCGGTATCTTTGGTAGTCCATCTAGCACACATAGTACCAGAGTCTACCCCTCCCTTGTCCTTTAAAAAGAATTCTATCAAACTCGAGAACTCGAAATACATCGAAGTTCCCCAAGCGTTTTTCTTGTTGATAGAAACAGTTTATCTTACTAAGATATAAATGTATATATGTATATACGTACTTCCTAGATTTTCGGAGGAAGTACTAAGGATGTGAGTTGACCGTTGACAACAGATAATTTAATAAGGGGGAAAAAAGTTTCTCCTTGAAACTATATTCAAAATATTAAATAAGTCGGGATAATATTTTCCGACGATCTGAAATATTCGAATGATTTTCCGAAGTTAAAAAGTATATTTTAAATCAGGATCTATGATTTATAAATCAATAATAAACCCTTTAATGAATAATATATAATTACATGATAATCGATAAATAATTAAACCTCAAATGAGTTTACTCTCTAAAAGAATATTTAAAATAATATTCCTCAACTACTTTCTGTCTACGTAGTTAATAATCTTTAATATTTAATCAGGTTTGAAATAAATAATCGTTGGAGTATACTACTCCTATAATAAAGGATTAGGTATATAGTATTTATTATTCGAACCATAAAATATAGTTGAGGTAATATGATCGTTGGGAAATTGTTTTAATAAAAGTTCGAGGTATTTTTAATGTTTCGTAAATGGACGTTAAGTCCCTTTAAAATGTACTATTATGGACTTGTAATCGTCCTATAATATCACCGGAATGAATCCCGAATTTTCATCTTAAAATCCCGACGGACTCTCGGTCTTATAATCATACGTCACGCTTAAAGCGGAATTAAATATTTTACTATATATACTTATCGTACAACATCGCTACATTATGCGAAAATTCAACAACTATGTATCATGGCAAGCATGGTATTTATGCAATGATAGTAAACCAATACTTTCACAACACAACAGTAAAATGTATTTGGGTTCGTAAACTTGCCTGGGTATCTCGAGGTGGAGGATGCTCTAGGTTCCGCTCGGAAATCTATAACCATAAACACAATTCGCTTCGTTAGGTCCCGTTCTAATTTACGGCGACTCGTACTCATGTGCTACTTATTATGCACCCTTTCAACTTATATTACCCTTATTATTCCTTTAAGTCATTATTCACATCATGGTCGCTTTATTTTTCTAAGTATCTTAGGTTCATTTTCATTTTCGTCGTCGGCTCCGCTTATGAATTCTACATTTTCTAATCGCGCAGCCTCGGCTCCGATATTTTTATAAAACTGAAAAAATCATTATTTTTACTTGAAATTTTTATGGAAGTTAGGAAACTCAATATGTTACTCTCTATAAAAATTTCATTATTTATGAACACTTTTATATCAACCCTTTATATTTTCAAAGTTCGTAATTCGTAGCAGATTTTGTCGCGTAAATCACTTTTAGTAAAATGACCATAACTTTTGATCCGTAAATCGGAATCAAGCGATTCAAGAGCCTAAATGATCCTTATAACATTGTCTATCATAAAAAAGGGTTATGTTTCAAGAAACTATAGTTTACATCTCCGGGACTTTCTGCAGAAACTTAAAGTTATGATTTGTTGGTTTTAACGGAATTACGTTTACGATCGGGGTTTCATTTACGCCCTAACTTTTAACACAACCACCAAAAATCATCATTTCATCATAAACACACAAAATACTCTCAATAACATCATGTTCTTGAGTCAAAAACAATCAACCTTAAATCTACTTAACTAAATATCAAGATTTCATCACTACCAGTTCTAAAACTAGGTTTATAACTACATACTAAATGGATCTTGAAAATGAATCTTAAATAAAGTTGGGCCAAAGATTTTTACCTTTCTTGAAAGCTTGAGATGTGTTCTTGAGGATGGTGGAGTCTTGGAAGTGCTTGGTATGATTTTTGGAACCTAAAACCACCATGGAAATCAAGAAACCAAAGAGGAGTTACTATTCATACTATTCACTAGTGACTTTCTTGATTTTATTTCACCCATCAAACTTTGATAAAAAGAGATGAAAGAATTTTCTTATCTTATTTTGATTGTTAGGAAGCTTGAGAATTAATGGGATGACTTTATCATGGCTAGAACTTGAGTTTTGATTTTGAATTTCTCCCTTCTTTCTTGAAAAGCCGAATAGAAACAAGTGGGGGTGGTGGGGGGGTTATGCTTGCTTCTCTTGGTTGCTTCTAGGAAATGGGGTGGTGATATCTTTCACTTGATTTTTATTCTTCCTAGTATAGAATCCTAGGTTTATTCCTTGTTGCAAATCTTGGGGACAAATCCAAGTAGCTTGCTAGCTTACAAGCTAAACTACATGTGTTAGCTTCCTTAGCACACTATTTGGCTAGCTTGCTTGATCATCCTATGGTTAGCTCACTATTTGATGAAGTAACCATGGTTAATTTCTTACCATGGTTAGTTAGTGCGTTACGTTTATTTAATCGTTTACGCGTTGGCTCGGTCGCTTAAGCATTTTCATAATACTTACTCGTAAATGATTCGCGACATAATTCCTTTCGTATTTATTCCTTATATTTTGAATTATCATACTTGAATATAAATTCGTAGGGTTTTAATCTTGTAATTATATTTTGATTCCCGTAATCCTCGATGAGTCGTAAATACGGTCATTTTTCAAAGTTTGTTTTCTTCGAAAACTAATAGCGTTTACATACACTCATTTGGTAAGTATAATCATAATATCAACTCCAAAACTCATTTTCTCATGTATTACATAGTGTGGGCTCAAAAGTTTTCCCGTCCGTCAGGGTTACTATTCATTAAACATTTTACAAGGTCTCAAAAATCCGAGTTATTATAGTCTTCCCCTCTAACAAGGATTCCGTCCCGGAATCAATTAGAAAATAAGTGGGGATATCTATTCCTCATTGCGTCTTCAAGTTCCCAAGTTGATTCCTCAACATTTTGATTTCTCCATAAGATTCTAACCAGCTTCACAGTCTTATTTCTTAGCACTTGTTCTTTTTGGTCTATTATCCTTACTGGTTGCTCGATGTAGGTCAGGTCTGGTTGTAAATCTACCTGCTCGTATTCTATTACATGTCGTGCATCTGCATGGTACTTCCTTAACATGGACACATGAAACACGTTGTGCACTTGTTACAGATTAGGAGGCAAGGCGAGCTCGTAAGCTAGAGGTCCTATTCTCCTCAAAATTTTAAAGGGTCCTATGAATCTTGGACTCAGCTTCCCTTTCTTCCCAAACCTCATCACACCTTTCCACGGAGATACCTTCAATAGCACAGAATCTCCTACTTCGTATTCCCTATCCTTTCTGGCTGGTCGGCGTACTTTTTTGTCTGTCCTGAGCTGCTACCAGTCTTTTCCTGATGAGTCTCACCATTTCTCTGGTCTGTTGGACTAACTCTGGCCCTAATATCTTGTGTTCTCCAACTTCGTCTCAACATAGGGGAGAGCGACATCTCCTTCCGTAAAGAGCTTCATACGGAGGCATTCCTATGCTAGCATGATAGCTGTTGTTATAAGAAAATTCGATCAGGGGTAAATGGTCATCCAAATTTCCTTTGAAATTAATGGCACATACTCGTAGCATATCTTCTAGGGTCTGAATAGTCCTTTTGCTTTGTCCATCAGTCTAGGGGTGGTAAGAGGTACTCATGTTTAGTCTGGTGCCTACGCATTCTTGGAAGCTTCTCCAAAATCGGGAATTAAACCTTGGGTCTCTATCTGACACTATGGCTACAGGAACGCCGTGTCTCACTATAATTTCCTTCAAGTAGATATCCATCAACTTGTGTACGGTGTACCTTTCGTTGATTGGTAGGAAGTGTGCAAAATTGGTCAATCTATCTATGATAACCCATATGGCATCGTGATTGGTCTTTATCCTTGGTAAGCCTGTCACAAAATCCATGGCTATATGCTCCCATTTCCATTCCGGAATTTCCAGGGGCCGTAATAGTCCACTAGGTCGCTGATTTCAGCCTTCACTCTCTGGCATGTTAAACACTTACTGACCCACTCTGCCACTTCTCTTTTCATGTTGGGCCACCAATAATATTCCTTAAGATCACGGTACATCTTCGTACTTCCTGGGTGGATTGAATATCTGGAGTTGTGCCATTCGTGCAATAGCTCATCCTTTAACTCTTGCACATTTGGAATCCAAATTTGGGACGCGTACCTCATGATCCCTTTCTCGTTCTTCTCGCATCTCACTTCTTCACTGGTCAATGTTCCTCTTTCTTCACTCATCTTCTTTTCCTGACATACTCGTATCTTTTCAGTCAGTTCAGGAACTAGCTTAATCTCAAATAATCCTTTTGTTCCTTCACCGGTCATCCTCACGTCAATTTCCATTTTCTCAAATTCTTTAATCAATTCCTCAGATGTCATTATCATTTTGAGTCTTTCCTTCCTACTAAGGGCGTCAGCCACCACATTGGCTTTACCCGGGTGATACAAAATTTCACAGTCATAGTCTTTTATCAACTCTAACCATCTCCTCTGTCTCATGTTCAGTTCTTTCTGAGTGAAAATATATTTGAGGCTTTTATGGTCTGTGTAGATCTCGCATTTCTCACCGTATAGGTAGTGTCTCCAAATTTTTAGGGCAAACACTATGGCTGTTAGTTCTAGATCGTGAGTCGGATATCTGCTCTCATACTCCTTTAATTATCGAGAGGCATATGCTATAACTTTACCGTGCTGCATTAGTACACATCCTAATCCTTTAAGTGATACGTCGCTGTATATCACAAACTCTCCTTTTCCATCGGGAAGAGCGAGCACTGGTGCTGCCACTAGCCTCCTTTTCAGCTCTTGAAAACTCTCCTCACATTTCTCTGTCCATACAAACGTTTCTGTTTTCCGGGTAAGTCTAGTCAGTGGACCGGCTATCTTAGCAAAGTCTTGCACGAATCTTCGGTAATATCCTGCTAAACGCACAAAACTCCTAACCTCTGTTGGGGTAGTTGGTCTTTCCCAATTAGATACCGCCTCTATTTTGGCAGGGTCAACTAAAACTCCTTTGCTACTCACCACATGTCCCAAAAACTGAACTTCTCTTAACCAAAATTCGCACTTCGAGAACTTGGCATACAATTTCTCATTCCTCAAGATTTCTAAGACTATCCTCAAATGTTCTGCATGTTCTTGCTCTGTCTTTAAGTAGATCAGAATATCATCTATAAAAACTATCACACATATATACTTTTTGAACACTCTGTTCATCAAATCCATAAAGGCTGCGGGTGCATTGGCTAACCCAAACGACATGACTAAGAACTCATAGTGCTCATACCTAGTGCGAAAAGCAGTCTTCGGTATATCTTCCGGTTTGATTTTCAACTGGTGATATCCTGTTCTCAAATCTATTTTGGAAAAATGTACAGCTCCCTTGATTTGGTCGAATAGGTCATCAATCCTGGGGAGAGGGTACCTATTCTTAATAGTCAGCTTATTCGGCTCTCGATAGTCTATGCATAATCTCATACTGCCATCCTTTTTCTTTACAAACAGTACTGGCGCTCCCCATGGCGACACATTGGGTCTTATCATTTCATTATCTAATAACTCTTGCAGTTGAGAAGCTAGTTCCTTCATCTCAACTGGGGCTAGCCTATATGGGGCCTTGGATACTGGTGTTGTTCCTGGTGCTAATTCGATAGCGAACTCTATTTCTCGGTCAGATGGCAATCCTGGTAAGTTCTCTGGAAATACATCCTCGAATTCGTTTACTATGGGTATGTCTTGTAAATTAGGGACTTCCTTTTTGGAATCTACCACATAGCCAAATAGGCCTCGTTTCCCTTCCTTAACAATCTTTTTTCCTGTAACATGGTCAGAAATTTCTGGTTCTGTCGTTGACCTTTAAACACTACTTCTTTTTCATTTTGCATTCTTATCTTTACCCACTTCCGTTCACAATCTATTTGTGCTCCGTTACTGGATAACCAATCCATTCCTAAGATTACATTGAATTCTTCTAACGCAAATGGGATTAGGTCAACCTTGAAGACCTTCCCTTCTAATTTCAACTTGCAATTAGGGTGTACTTGATTTACAGGAATTATTTTTTTGTTTTCTATTTCCACTTGTAATATCTCATGTAAGGGTATGGCATTAAGTTTAAACGTTTTAGCAAAATCTTGAGAGATAAATGACTTGGTTGCTCCAGAATCAAATAGGACATTTGCATGTTCAGAATTTAACAAAAGGGTACCTGCTATCACGTCAGTGTTTCAGACGGCATCCTGAACAGTCATGCTGAAGGTCCTAGCAGCCGGGGGTCGGTTGGAGGCAGCTTTGCTCATCCCTGAGGCTCAGGGCTTCAACGTCGGGCAATCCTTTCTCATGTGTCCTACCTTCCCACATTGAAAACACGTTACATTGGGTCGGGTGCAGTTGTTGGCAAGGTGTCCAATTTGGTCACACTGGTAACATTTCAGAGGGGCTCTTGTCCGGGTACACACTCCAAGGTGTCTTTTTTTACAGGTTTGACACTCTGGTATTGGGGCGCGGGGTTGGCTATGAAATGTGGCCCTAGATTGTCCACCGCCCTGGCCAACACTCTCACTCGGGGCCTTTCTGAATTCGGGGCCTCGTGCAGGTTGGGACGCCGCTCCCCTGACGAACCTACTTGGAAGGCTCCTGTTCCCAGTTCATATTCCTTGGCTTCCCATCTTTCTCTTCCTATTTTCATTTTCCTTCACACTCTGCTCACTGCCAGCTTCAACAATCGAGGCTTTCTGCACTAAGGTGGCATAGTCTGTCAGCTCTAACACCGCCACTCGGTTCTGTATCCACTGTTTCAGACCAAGCTGAAACCTTCGCGCTTTCTTCTCTTCGGTATTCACAAACTCAGGCACAAATCTTGACAACTCAGTAAATTTGGCCTCATATTCTGCTACAGTCATCTTATCCTGTTTCAACTCCAGAAACTTAATCTCCATCCGGGTCTTCATAAACCTAGGGAAATACTTGTCTAAGAACAGTCTCTATAAAACATATACCTAGGTGTGAGAGGTTTTTGGTAAAAGATCTGATCAAATAGTAGTTATGAATGATAGATCTGCAGACCTACTCAAGGACATAGTGTCACTAAACTAGGTGCAAGCTGTCTGATTAATGTCAACTGTTAAGAATTGTGAACAAGTAATATCTCAAAAAAAATTCTCTAATTAAAGAAACAATCAGAAAATTGCTTTGTGTTTATGATTTGTTGAGAATGATACAAATGCACTAAATGGGTATAAACTGTGACAAATTTTTAAGTGATACATTGCACCTTGTCTGTCTTTTGCAATTACATTTATATACCATGAACTTGATCAAGAATCTGCTTCTTGTATTATGTATTCTGAGTATGTGTATATCCTGGTAAAATACATGAAAGATATAATGCAAGGTGTATTTTATGTTTACTGGATAAGTATATGAAATTAATGTAATTTGTAATGTTAAAGAAGACTGTTATGTAAACTGTGATTTGATAAATAGCATAAATTGATCTTTTAGAGTATAAGGTAAAATCACAAGCACACACAGCCCTCACAGTAAGACCTGACAGGGGAGCCTTGAGCATCCCTGTATCTGGATCACTGCTGTGATTAATGGCCACTTAGAAATTTTAGGTGACATTTTATTTAGGCCTACTGCATTTAAAGTGTTAAATCTGATATAAATGGTCTATGTGTTGTGTTACCTTGAATGCTATTTAAATTAAATGAAAATTGATTGTGCATTAATATAGATGCATTGTTCTGTGTTAAATGTGCATAACATTCTTTTGGTTGCACCTCATTAATAACAATACGCCTTAAGAAATAAATGTGACATTCCATCTTAAAACTAAAATATTTCAGAAAATTAAATTCTTTGAAAAGGTGACAACCTTTCTGCACCGATCTTTTCTCAAAACCGAACATTCTTAAATGCATTGTTTGTCACTTGCTAGGTCCTATGATGTAGAGTAAGCTGTATTTTACCTTTATGTCACACATTCTCCCAAATCTGTGTACTTTTTGTACTTCTAACAGTACTAAAACAATATTTTCTAGTACTATTTGTCATTATTTGCATATGTCAGCTATCAAACATCATACTTTAGTTGCATTAAACCCATACCTAGGTTTTGGAACCATGTAAACCATACCTCAGCACATCAAAACTTTACAAACTACATTTAATGAAAATCATTGTTCATGAACAGTAAAAGCTACTTTATAGACTTTTTTTCCTAACTGATATTGAATTATGTGCTATGTGCATGCATATATAATTATATTTACATCTGCTGCATTTACACACAAACATAGTTCATTTGCATACTTCACTTCATCAGTTATGAACCCAAATGCTAGGCCATTCTATCCTAAGCGAAGACCAGCCATGACAAATCCATATCTACCGGAGGATATGGAAAAGAAACAGTTTCTTCATCACAAATCTTCTGCTTTCAAACATGTAAACCCTTCAAACCCAAGAAACAGTCACCAAAGGCCATCTCATCCAAGAAACCACATAAAAGGTTTCAAAAATCACACCATCCCCTTCCATTAGAGTAGGAAATTTCAAGGTCCCCACTCTCCAAACCCTAGACCTATTAAAACCTTTTAAGCCAGAGTTTATACCAGAAAATCAAACCTAAGACAGGAATCAAACACAAACACTAACACCTCTAAGCCTCCACCACCAGACCTTGATAACCTTTATAATTCCAAGAAATTCCTTGACTTAGTCAAGAATGTTCAGCCTGGTATTTGTGTGAACTTAACTGGTGATGTGGAGAGGGTCATTAGGCATGCTAAGTGGGAGGGATTAGTATTTTATTTGAGTAGACAGTACTTTATACATCTCATGGGTGGGTTTTACTGTAACATGAACATCATTAAGGGTGTAGAGGGAGTCTTGCATTTTACAACCACTGTGAACAAGAAAGTCATTTATGTTGATAATAAGAGTCTTAATAGAGCACTACACCCTCCACAGTACTTGTGTGAATTTCCACGTCATGACATCTATTCCTTGTTTGTGTTCAACAAAGCTAAGTATGAAGTTATGCTTAGGGTCTTATGTGAGTCTGATGTTCCATCTGATCTTTGTGATGTTAACTGTGGAATCCATTTTAAGCATTTTAAAGGAGTTTTTCAGCATCTTGCACTTATCATAAGGGCAACTGTCCTGCCCAAACCTAATCAAAGTAAATACTTTGATTTTATGATGTTAAACTGATTTATCTTCTTTACAACAACAAAATCAACTTTAGCATTTCTTATGTCATTCTTCTCAATATGATAAATGTTAATTTGGTAGGATACATGCCATATGGACTCCTCATCACTTATTTTTTTTTCTTATGTGCAATATTCATCTTCTTGATAAATTTGCTAATCTAGGTGATTCACACATCACAAATGAGCACATTAGGCCATAAATTCCTCTCATGTACTGTGAAACACAAGAGGTTGAACCTACTGTGATTCCTCCTGTAATTAGAGAAGAAGATTTCTTCCTCTCTAATTATGAGTCTGTCAGAGTCACGATAAATGAACTTAAAAATGAACTTAGGAGGGTTAAAAATGAAAACAGTGAGATTAAGGAAAATGTAACCTATCTAGAGGGTGTAACTGTGTCTTGTAAGAATAGAATTGCATATCTTGAGAACTTAGCTGCATCTACGCTAGGAGACCACTATATGACTGACCAAGAGAATGTGAATGCCTTCCAAGTTCCCATTTCTAATGACTTAGCTATGGTTCATGAGTTAGAGGACATAGGTATGGATGCAAGGGGACCACTTATTGAAACTCTGCCTGATTAGGTTCATGTGTGTGATGCTGATGGAAATATGATTTGGTGATCTGTGTATTTTTGTTGAATTTGGATGAATTTGTACTATGCTGTAATATGTGCTTGATTTGTTGTACTTCTGTTGATGTAATTTGAATTGTACTTTTGGATTTCTGGTGTGATGACTGTAACCTAAACTTTGTTTTGAATTTGGTTGAACTTAATGGAGTGTATGCACTCCTAATGCTTTGTAATCTCTAAGACAGGTGCAGAACTTTGTTCTATTTAATCAGTGAACCACACTGATTGATATGAACACTTTTGTTCAATGTAATTTAATCTGCATTTTGTTTATTGAATGGTGCAAACATGATCATACTTGTTAAATTCTTGCTTTCTATTATAAGTCACTAACCAATTTATGCAGGGACATGATGATTATTTCCATTAGATACTCATGATATGTTTTGAGACTTATTATTCTCAAATTGCTGTTATATTCTTAAGCCTTTTAGTTTAATTGATAATCTATGGAAATCTGACTTGGTTGAATCTATAAATGCAAAATAATTTAGCTTAACAGGATAAACCTAAGTCTCCTGACTTGTGTAATTGATTTTTATTTTAGATTAAGGATAAACAGGATACTGTTTTTATATATACCTGGCATGTACTATGATCAAAATCAATGTAGTCACACTAACCATATTGTTAGCTTTGAATTCTATACTATCTAACAATATGCAGGAATGAAGTCTTTATTTACCTTCAACCAGTACTCAAAGCTAGTATCAGTACTGATTAGAAAGAATTGCCAACTTGAACCCAAAGACAAAAAGATGCAGGAGTAAGACTTCAGGTAAACAAAGGTATACAATTTATCTATTATTTTCCTTCCTTTCAAACTAACCCAAAGCATCTTGCTCTGCTAAGGTAAAAACAGGTATAAAATTCTACCTTCCATCTATTTAGCATAGTTGTGCATGGTTTTCAGTTGCACTGTATATGAAGAATTATGTAGTTTGTAGTAGAACTAGACTTGTGTAGCATGAACTAGTACAAAGACTTTAAATGGTTAAGTTGCCATTAGAATGTATTAGTGCAAACTCATGCAAATTGTTATCTTTTGTTGTATCTGATAAAAAGCACTGGCTTAGAATGTATTAGGTCCTTTTAATGCACTTGTTGCTAATGCTTTACTTAGATTGTATTAGGATTGAATTGTGAGAATTATAGTGGATGTAACTTGTCAGATATATGAATATGATTTTTACAATTGATCGATCTGGGATATATTCTCCAAGATAAATTTCATAGCCCATGTATGAATAAGAACCAAGTCTCTTTACTCTAGTTTTGAAAAACATGCATGCAACAAGGTAATATAAAACACGTTTAAGTTAATACTAATTAACATGATTTTCAAACAAAAAGAAGTTTTGTCTTCACATAAAAACTGCCATAGTATGCTCAAAACGAGATCAATAGTTACAAACTCAACTATGATAGTATTTCTTTTTAACAGAAACATATAAACACATTGTATTTTGATATAAATGCCAATTACATCTCTTTTGATATGTGCAGAAGTAAATTTCCATGATTAATCTAACTAAATCCGCATAAACCATATACAAATTATTTCTCATCAAACTCATGCTACTAACAATTCATTTCAATATGTAACTTCTAGCTATCAAATGTAGTAAAACAAAAAGGGAAGCAACAATTTGAAATTAAATGTTTATCTATACTACTTGACTATCATTCCATGCCCCACATATAATGTTTTGCCATGTTAAACTAGATTATGCTTTTTGGCTATATCCCAAACAAAAGGGGAATAGAATTTGGACCCCTCCTAATTTTTTAAAAACTTAGATATTGCTAATTAAAATATTGTGCTTCTATATATATGATAAATCTAACAAGGTTTTTGCAGGAATTATCCTAAGAGAAGAATCAAGCTAAGTCCCACAAACTGTATGTGTAAAAATATTTTTAAAACTCATGCATACACCAAGGGGAAGCACACACTTGAAAATTTTAAAATTTATGTTTGTTTGGCAAATACCAAAAAAGGGAAGATTGAAAGGATAACTTCGATATATTATTTATTTTGGTATTTGTACGATTAGACATAAATTTTAAATACACGTAGATCCTCTCCAGTAAGACATGATTTTAATCGATCAAAATCAAAGTCAAATGGTTAAACTAAATTTTTTTTTTCAAGTATATTAATATAAAAGAGATATTCTATTATTCTAAAACATCAAAATTATGTCGTTATGTAATATATCTCTAATAAAATATAATAAAAGAAGAAATATCAAGACATGATATTTTATAGATCTCAGTTGCAACATCAATAAGGGAACAAGCTCGAAAAAGGGCTATATCAGATATATTCCTTAGAAGACACGTGTTATATCAAAAATATTTTACTCTTCGCTCGAAAATATATTTTTACATCCTTCAAAAGATATTTTATCCAAAATTTATTAATATTCATGATTAAAATATTAATATCCATTTTTATAACCCATTTCATGTATACGTGAAGTTATTTTCTCTCATTTCGTAAAATTAACATTTCTCGGAGAAAATTATTCAAAAATACTCTAAAATATTTCCTACCATCCAAATATATTTTATATATTAGGAAATATATTTTAAGTATTTATTCAAGTCAAAACTTTGGACAAAAGATCCATATATTTAAGTTCAAAACCAATGATATTTTTTCTATGCATGGTAAAAATTTCGTTATATTTCGATAATTTTTATTTTTTGTCCGGGCAAAAAATTCGAGGAAGTAGGTCCCTCAGTTGACCACATTTGACCTAGTTACCATTAACCAAAGTTGACCAAAACTTGCAGGACATCATTTTATAATATTTAGGTAATTACCATATTTTTTAATGGTATTTATTTAAGAGTTTTTAGGGTGGTCATATTTAATGGTGCTTAATGCTTAATTAAAATGAATAAACAATGATTAAAAGAAAAGGAAATTATATATTTATTCAAATATATCAGCTGAGTTTTTGAACCCATAAAGTTTTTTGTCTTATATGGCTATGTTAAAGAAACACAACCTACTTGCCAAGTCATCAATCCATGTGACATACAACATCCACTATCCATTTTCCTCAAATCTCCACCATTCAATCCACCTAACTTCTCCTATAAATAAACCCCTACCCCAACCCATTTCAACTAAGCTAAAAAGCCACAATGTTACTGGGATTTTTTCAAGAAGTTCCTCTCTTCATCTCTTTCAAATTCTATACACACACTTCTTCTCAAAAACCTTCTCTCTCTTAAATATATATACATATATACAAGGTTTTTGAAATCCAAACTTAGCTTCACCCAACCAAGATTTATCCCACCAATTGAGCTCATCCACTACCACTCTCTGGCCTCCCGAAGGGCTGCCTAAGTTCGTTGATAGTTTCAAAATCCGGCCGAACCTCCGGCAAATATTTCCAGCGAACTTTTCCGACCGTTTTCCAAAAGTGGTAATTTTTTAGCTTGTTCCTTGAGTTTCTTTTATTTGAGCTTTGTACTTAATTTCTCTACTTCATCTCAAGCTCTAATACTAGATCTCCGATGAAGAAGGTTTTCAAAGAAAAGAGAACAAAGATTCGAACTCGGAATTCGAATAAAGTACTTGATCTTTAAAAAAAAGCTTTAAAAGAAGAAGATCTATAAAATAGAAGTACTTAAATCTCTTTAACTCCTCACGAGTGAGATTTCATAAATCTCTATAACTCCTCACGAGTGAGATTTCATATTTGACAAACCTCACAAGTTGGCCAATTACTTGCACTTTATTTATCTCGATCTTGGCCATTATATTTCGTTAATATAGAAATAGTTACGAACGGTATCGTATAATCCTCACTAACATCTTTAGTGTTCCGTGGGATTATAATTCGATCAATAGTAAGCTTCGTAATTTTGTCAAATATCAAAGACATATTTAATCACACGAGTTGGCCAATTACTTGCACTTCATTTATTTGGATCTTGGCTAATGCATAGTTCGTGTATATAGTATCATTACGAAAAGTATCGTATAATCCCCACTAACATCTTTAGTGTTCCGTGGGATTATAAATCGATAAATAGTAAACTTCGTAATCATCCGTATAAGCTTCAAAGGTGGATTTAATTACACGAGTTGGCCAATAACTTGCACTTTATTTATCTCGATCTTGGCCAACGCATAGTTCGTGTATATAGAATCACTACGAAAAGTATCGTATAATCCCCACTAACATCTTCAATGTTCCGTGGGATTATAAATCGATAAATTGTAAACTTTGTAATTATCCACCTATACTTCAAAAGCACAAATCCAAAGCCAATTACTTGCACTTCTTTTATCTCGATCTTGGCTTATATAGAACCTATAAATTATGCACGAAGTTAAAAGTATACTTGGCTCTATAATTGTCAAAATAAAAGTACACTAAAATCCTTAAGCCTACGAGCTTAAAAAGGATAAGTTACAATTTCGAGATTATAACTAAAGTATTCTTTGATTTATAATACATAGTCAAACGAAGAAGAATACAAAAGAAGTCACAAGCCATATTGCTTATATATACAAAAGACTTCTTGTATTACTCCGATATACATTATCTATAAAGACGGAGTAATCGAAAGTAAACTTGACATATTATTCTATATCTCTAGTCAAGTATACATAGTTGATATTTAATATTCTTATTTGAATATTACATTATCTTTTGCGCTAGTACCGTAATATACTAGTTCAACCCATCTTTTCTCTATACGTTTTGTTTTGTGGATTGTCTTATTAGTTTTGTAGTGAGGTGAAGTGACGTGATGTGATTCTCATTCTAAGACCCAAGTCCTATATGTACTAATGGGGAGTTAGTAGTAGTTTCACCGTGAAGAAGAGGAAAGACCCAAGACCGGATCACTAAGATCTAAGACCGACAAAAGCTAAGGAAGCCAAGTCCACACAAGGGTTCTACATCAACTTTGCAAAAATAGCGGGGAGTTATTGTCTAAGATAAGTTATGTAGGTATTACATTTATTTTGAGATGGTAACCCTTGTGTTACGTACAAAGACAAATATTTGTAAGGGTGTAAAGGCTTCTCCGCCTACTAAAGGAGCGAGTTTATTATAAGGGAAAATCTCGAGTCTGGGATAGGAGCTCGGGGACTGGACATAGGGGTGATCGAATCTATTAGAGGTTGCGCCATCGCGAATCAAGATAAAATCGTCGTGTGGTATTTTCTTTCCTTGCACTTTATTTTACGCACATATAAACTGCACCACTACTCGGTAAAGTTTTCAAAAGGGATAAATTATTTTAAAATGCCATAATAATTTTTAAATTGGTAATAAAGCTATTCAACCACCCTTCTAGCTTAATATAGCCCTTTTACGAGACCTTACAGTCCTGAGCATTCACTGTCCAAGACTAGAGATTTCCTCCTGTTACCCTGCAATCAGTAATTGGAATCAGTTAGTGTTTTTAAGGACCCAGACTTTCTTAGATCCTTTGGCCTTTTTAAGTTTATTAACATATGCAGCAGAAGACTTTTTATCAGAGTTTATGTTAAAATCCTTACTATCAGTGTTTATACATGCAGAAACAGATTTTGCTTTAATTAAAGAGGTTTCAGTTTATAATAATTATACTATAAACTGTGATACTCTTTACATGTATAAATAGAGTGCCAAACACTTCCACAATGAAAATAAGGACTCTGTGATTTATATCTAACTGTTCTTTTCCTAAACTCTGATTTATAAGGAACAATATTTTTCTCTTTATTCTTCCTGCAAGAATTAGCAAGATGATTAGTGCTACCACAGTCTAAACATGCCTTTCTAGGTGCATTGGGAGGAGTTACATAATTACCATTCTTATTGACACCTACTTTGCCATTCTTATCTTTTCTAGGCCTTTTCTTCTTGTATTTCATGTAGAGATCCTTCAGCTTTTGCTTAAGCTGTTTCTGAGTCATTGAACCAATATTTACTGACTTTGTGTAAACCTGTTCACTCTTATCAGTAATTAAGTTTGATCTAGGTGCTGAGGTTGTACCTTTCTAATGGATTGGATTGACACTATTAGCACTTGGATTAAACTTAATGGTCTTTATCTGAACCTTGTTCAGTTTGACCTTGCTATCAGTCTTTATTGGTTCTGTTTTCTCAGATTCTTTTCCAATTTTCTTATCAGAATTAAATCTAGCAGCATATCCTAATTCTGATCCCCAACATCCATTCTCTAAAATCTCCTGAGTTATTTTTTCTGAGTTAGTCCAAAGTTTAATAACCTCTCTTACTTTAGCTAACTCCTTTTCTAGATAAGCATGTTTTTCTAATAATTTTTCTTTAACATAAACACCTTTATCTCTTTCTTTTTGAATTTCTAGCATGGAAAGCAACTCAAAATCTAGGTGATCATTCCTTTTCTTTAACTCAGAGTTTTCACTCTTGATTCCATTATTCTCTAAGGTTTGATCCCTATAACTGACATGCAGAGTCTTAAGAAATAATTTTAATTCATAGATATCATTAGTATCAAAAGTAAGAACAGTCTGAGGTTCCTTTAATTCAACATTATCAGCCTCAACATCAGTATTTTCCATGAGAGCATAATTGACTCCATCATTTGAATCTGATGAATCATCCCGGTTTCTCTTCTTTGAGATCAAGGCTTGTTTCTTCTCAGCTCTGGGTTTTTTGCAGTCAGCTCCAAAGTGTCCAATTCCATCATAGTTGTAACATCTCTCCTTTGACCTGTCAAGTTTTCTAGATCTTGATTCCTTTCAATCAATATTTCTTCTGTTGTTCCTCTTATCAGAGTTTGAGGAACTAGAACCTTTTATGGAAAATATTCTCCCTTTCTTGAAGTTCTTGTAGACCATCTTCTTGAAGCTTTTAACCAGTAAGGCAGCCATTTGATCCATGTCTACATTGTTGTTATGATAACTGTCAGTATCTGATTCATTATCAATATTTGAGTCATCATCAGAGTTTGATGATTCAGTATCTGACATTGCAATTATGGATTTTCCTTTGGAGTAGCTGTGACGCCCTCCAAACCCGGGTCAGAAGTTTGGGGTTCACAACACACACAATATATAAACCTGCTTATGATAATAGAATATATACAATGACCTTACTTACCATATTCCACGGATCGCAACAGGTTAAAGTATGCACACAAGACACAACCTTACTTATATTATAAACGTACTAGAACCCATCTAGTTTAACTTACTTCTGAAAATAAAACATTCTTACAAACTTTCAAACTTAAACTATAACAAAAGTCTTCAGCTAGCTTATTCCGTCTCAACCTGGAATCCTAGCTCGCACACTTGATTAGTGATCCTCTTTACCCACGGGCTCCTTCTTAACTGGAAAAGAACATAAACAGATTCGCAAGAGTGAGCTAACTATCTCAGCAAGTCACAGTGACAATACTGAGATTAAACAATGATCAAATGAAAGGGTAAATGAGCTAATTCGTCACTGTACAATGCCAAAAATTTCACTTGTGTCACCGACCCAAAAAAGTTTTCATTCGCATTACCGAATTACATAAAACTTTCAATCACATTACTAAACTCCAAAATTTTTGCACGACCGTTAAAATGCGTTGACTATTAACGAAGATCCGTTAAACAATCCGAAAACTTTCAAATTGGTCACTGAGTCGCAAAAAAATTAAAAAAAAATTATAATTTTATTTTTTAACCAAAAAAATTATAATTTTATTTTTTAACCAAAAAAATTATTTTTTAAAAATCAGATTATTATTATATTTTATTAAATTAATTAAAATATACTCAAAAAAATAAAAAAATATTTTATTATAAATTAAGAGGTATACTTTATTTTAAAGTTTTCTTATATAATTTTTTTTGGTAGATTTTTTTATTCTCAATAAGTTTCGTACTTTAAATTTGTCCAGAAAATATAATTTTTTTTTGGGTAAAAAAATTTAAAACAGATTTTAGCCTTTTCTGAAATAAAATCGATAATTTAATAAATTTAATAGGTAGATTTTGTCTTAATTTTTTTTTAAAATTTAATCACTTAAAAAATCATAAAAAAAATATCGTAAACCAAAATTTATTGATTGTGAATTTTTTGAAAATATTTTTTCATTCTCCGTAAGTTTTCAGCATTAAGTTTGTAATAAAATGTACCGTTTGTTAGATCAAACATGTTCAAACAAATTCGTAAGTTCAACAAATTGATTATATCGATTTTCAAACATATTAAAAAAATAAGTATGTAAAATTTTTAGTTAAGGTGTTATTATTCGGAAAAAAATAAATATTTAAAAAATTTATCCGTCAGATACAATTAATGATGTTGAAAAAAATATCAGTAAAAATATGTTATTTAATCAATTGGATTTTTATAAAAATTAACTAAATTTCACTTTAAAAAAACTTTTTGAAAAAAATAGTCGGTAACCTAATTGAAAATGATACGATGTTTAGTGATGAATTCGAAAGTAAACTTGATGCCACATCAGTTACACCTCACTTTTCCGTTAGTCAACTTAACGGCACTAACGGCAGTAACCTATTTAAAATATTTTTATTGTTTAAGTGTTTGACTGAAAACTTTTTTGGGTTGGTGACTTAAGTGAAAGTTTCGGTATTGTACAATGATGAATTAGATCATTTGCCCTCAAATGAAATGATTTTAGGGGATTAAGTTTATTGATAAGCAATGATTAGAATTGGATATTCATTTTTAATTTAAAAACCAAGGTTAGGCTGCTGATCAGTCATGCACTAACCCCAAGCAAGGCACACAGCTATGTTCTATATACTGGATCCAAGGCACACATTGGCCTGATAAGACCACGAGTCTGGTTTGACCATGAATCTGGTCCACATTTATAAAACAATCCAATTCTATAACAATAACAGAATAAACAATGTAAAAGAATAAACAGAATCATAAATAATATTTGTCTTCAAACATAAGGTGATTTCCAATCACCAAAAAGGTATCACAAGGTAAGTACAAGGATTGGCTATTACTGGTAAAAGAATCAGATAACAGAAGAATCAAAATCTCGTGGTTATAAGGATTAATCTTCTGATGTATCAGGTATGAAGGTTTGTATGTTAAAAAATTCATTTTCAATGATCAATATAGAGTTTGTATGTATTTGTGGGGTAGTATCGTATATCTGCGGTTCATATTTGGGTATTCAACAATCAATGGTTTACAAAGAATAAGGCTTACGGCTCAAAATCAATGATTGGAATCAGGGTTTAAGGTTAAATACTTTAAAGCACTTGTAATATAAAACAAAACTATTCCAAACACATATCAAGATATTTTAGGAATCACTTGCCTTATCTCAACTGGCTTCACTTCACTTGCTCTCCTCTATCATTTCTATTCACTGACTATCTGCTTTACCATTCTACACCTCGCTTCCTTTGTTAGACATCACAAGTATCTATTAATACTCTTTCTTACTTTATTCTATTCGATACAAGCTTCTATCTACCCTTCGTTTCACCCAAATCCGACTTACGGATTGAAAGTTATGATAAAAATAGTTAAACAATACTCACATAAGCATATCGTACATCAATCGGATCACATATAGCACATAACACGTAATATATTCGATAAAAATATTTTTTTAAAGAAGATTTGAGGTTAAAACGATTTTCCAGGTATTTAATACGTATTTTTAAACATTTTTCAAAATTAAAATAGGTCGATAAATCATTTATAAATAAATAACAAGGTTCAAATACCCGAATCTGACTTGAAAATCATTTTATAATAATTATTGAGCCTTGAAAATAATTTAAAATAATATTTTAAAACTTGAAACTATTTTTTAAAATTCTTAAATCAAAAGAAATAATTAAATCTAATTAATTAATCAATTAAATTAATTAATAAATTAATATTTAAATTAATTGACCAATTAAATAATTAATATTAACTAAAATTAATTAACTAAATAATTCAGATTTATTTTTAAATTAAAAATAATTTTCAAAATTAAAATAATGAATTTTTGGAATTTTAAATAATTAAAATCAATTTCTGAAAATTATTATAAATAGAAATATGATTTTTACAAATTTTGAAAACAGAAATCCAATTTTTTCAAGTTTTTAAAATCACAGGGATTGAAATGCAAGGTTTAAAAAGCTAAAGGGGCAAACTGGTAATTTGCCACCGTCCTCGTCGATTCGCCGGCGGTCGCCATTAAGGGCGACCCCAGGATTTTCCGGCCACCTGATAACTGCCCAGATTTTCACAAAATTAATATGGAATGCTCTACTCGATGTCAGGAATACAATTATGCTAACAAAATACTCAAACAATCATTGAATAACTCAAAACGTTGGCCAAAAGTTTTTCGCCGCCGTCGACCTCGATTTTCCGATCAACGCCTTCCGGTTACCCTCTGTTCAAGCCGCTAGTACCAATCGATTTCTCCTTACACGGTCTATTTACCGGTGTTAACAATTTAAGCTAATTACCCTTGTATAAAAAATGCCTAAAAATCAATTAAGAACATTTATAATGTACAAACCCTAATTTTATTATTTCGAAAATCAAACCCAATTTTGTATATGTTATTGAACTCCAATTTCAATATATGATATATCAAAATGATCAGAATCAAATTATCTACAATATGCAATCATCAAATCATACAAATAATATCAAAATAAAAAATTCATAATTAATCCCAAAATAATTCGAAATTAAATAAAATTATAGAAAAATACTTATTGATTCTGCAGTAGTATGGATAGTATAATCTGATAGTACTATTCAATACCTTTATTTTGATTACTTGAACTACAAAATCAGATATCAATAACACCTTCAAATCTCAGTTTGATTCTCAAGAACACTATGAATTTAGGGGTTTTCTCTGAAAATTATATATTTTTACTATTAGCAAATGATTATCTGTACAAAATAAAATACGGTAAGGGCTATTTATATTTACGGAATATTGGTACCCCGTTGGATCATATCGGATATAAAATAGAATACTTAATTGATAAAACAGATCCAATTCGGTACCGGTTTTTGGGATAATTATCAAACCAAGCTTTTTGTAAATACGTTCTTGGTCTCAGCGCTTTGGTTACACGAATTATGAGAAGATAATATAATAGTTTAATCAAAATATCCCGTTTCTCGAAAATACTGGTTTTATCAATTTACCGAAATAAATATTGTATCAAAAATTTTACACCGGGACCCACACGATAAAACCGCACTCCGGATTGAAAAAGCCAAAATATGGAAAATGCTAATTCCAATTAGGTTAGAAAGGAGTTTTCCTGAGACTTTCGGGTTGTAAAAACGTACAAACGATTAAAGTCGGTTGGTTCCCGATTATACAAAATAGTTTATAATTACTCGGAAAAATAATTTATTAAATCCATAAATCCTTTATAAAATCATATAACAACATAAAAATTAATAGAAAAATATCACAATTATCTATACTTTATTCTGGACATATAAAAATTAGAATACTAAAATTTTACCACATTTAAACATTCAAACACAGATACCACTTAACAGATAATTCACCAAAATTCATATAATAAACACATAATATTTATTTATTGACAAAAATAATTACACGATATATCCCGGATATTACAATAGCATTTCCTCCTAGCTTTCTCCTTTGGCTTCTCTTCAACTTTGAGTGCTACTGGTCGAGATTTAGATCCTTTCCTCTTGCTTCTTGCTCCATCTCTAGTTCATGAGTTTTCAGAACTCCATAGATCTCATGTAGAGGTATGTTATCAAGTTGATAATTATCCCTTATTGATGTGACTTTAAAGTCCCACTTTTCAGGGAGAGCAAGTAGAAACTCAAGTTTGAGTCCTCCAAATCATATTCATTGTTGACAAGGGATAAGTCATTCAACAGCTTCTAAAATCTGTCATTGTCTCTTGAGTTTAAGTGCTCTTATTCTTGAGTAAGTGCTGCCCTCCTGTTCTTCTTGATAACAGTTGTGCCTTGACACTTTACCTCTAAAGCATCCCATATCTCTTTTGCTGTCTTACATCCAATAACCCTATTGGACATAACACTATCAAGGGTGTTGTGCAAGATGTGTCTGAAATTAGCATCCTTCATAATAGATGAAAGATCTTCAGGAGTATAGTCCTTCCTGTCTTTTTCAACCATCTTCTCTTGTTCACCTGCAACAAAAACAACTACTTTCATTGGTTTATGAGGACCATCATAAATCCTGTTTAGATATTCAGGATCTGTGGCTTCCAAACACATGGTCATCCTGACTTTTCAGATTGGATATTCATGTATCTTCAGGATTGGCACCTTGATTGTTTCATACCTACTCATGTTGATGCTTATCTGTGATGTGGCTGGGGTTGGTGGTTTTGGATTCTGTGGTTCTTCTTCTTTGTCTAACATTGTAGATTGATTTTCAGATCTTAAATTATTTGTATGTTACCAGAATGCTCTGATACCAATTGTGACGCCCGTAATCAACTATAGAGAGGGTGTGAATACAGTTAATGCAATCAATTCGACAAAGCTTTAACAAAATCAACAATTTTTATATTAACAAATAAAAACTGATTACAAACGTACTCTCTCGAAAGGATGAACAAATATCCTTGAGAGCTTCTAGGTTATGCGAATGATATAACAATATTCGCAATGCTTATAGCATGAACCTAATATGTGCCTTATATCGAGCACAACTACACAATGTATAAGGAATCCTATTCTATTAACAACAAGGAAACCTATTACAATGCTTCTAAGATAAAGTCATTCACCTCCTTGAATTCCTGCTTTCCCTCTTCTCTTAGATTATCTACTGAAGTGACAAATGCTGATGACATCATCTGCTGATCATCAAATACTGATATAAGTACTGATGACGTCATTCTTCATTAAATGATGATATAATTCATGATATGAACTTCTGATAGTTTCTACTGATATCATCAATTATATTTAACAATACTGCATTTGACTAACGCACCATCTCAATATATCTATTCAAGGAGAAAATCTAAACTAATTAGGAATGAAATACCTCAAGCGCGTCAATATTCTGGACCAATATTAGATGCATCTTCCATTCTATATACATATATCATATTGTAATCATTCTACATCTTTGCACCTTCTCTTTCATCACTATATATGTCATGTTATGAAAATGGATGTTTGACAAATGTAATACAATATGACTATGACTTTAGCCAGCTAGTCCCTCTCAACTCCTTTATATAAAATGATCATGGTTATGCAAATATATATCTATATAAATTTTCAGACACATGTATGTTATATTCAACAATATGTATTAATATGCACATGTATCCCGACATTCCCTAGAGGTCATATCCCTGTTTCGATACCAACTAAATATGACACCATTGTACTTTATCGTATATAAAAACTAATTTAGAAATATGTTATACAATTTACAAACCAATGAATAATATCCACTGGATATTATTAATTAAATCATTTAAAAAAAATCTAGCGGAAGACGAAACTTAACTATTCTATATACTCAAATGCAGAGGAGAAGGGGATTCTAGAGCACAGCTGGCCGACTCATAACTTAACTTGAAAATCACGAGAGATTTTTGTGAGTCGCAACTCAGTGATCATAAATTGGTACAACTTTCACTCTAACAAGTCAAATACAGAAAACCAATCAAGTACTTGCATGATGTAAATGTATGCATATGCCTTTGTATTCCATTTTTTGTTATAACCATTCATATCCTGCATTGCCCCGAGATTCCAAGTGTTTGCCCCAAAGGTCCATGTATAAACCTGAAGGTTTCCAAGTGTATAACCTGAAAGCCCCATGTATAAACCCGTAGGTTTCCAAATGTATGACCTGAAGGCCCTATGTATAAACCCGTAGGTTTCCAAGTGTATTTGCGAATACAGAGATATGAATGTTACAACGCCTTTATTTAGTAAAGTGCGAATGAGTGATATGCACAGAATATATATTAATTGTATCACCTTTTCCTGTGTCCATATATCAAACCATGTACATATAACATTTTCTGTATAATCTATTATGAGTCGTACTAGTTGCATTCACATCTTGTTCACATAAATATCACACTATCACATACATATCATTTAATCATTTAAAATCCAAATAGCCATATATATCTAAGTAGTCATCAAACTATACAAATAATTATCACCAAACATTTCATAAACACAAATCATATATACCACATATAAAGACAAATCTCTGGTTTATACTCACCTTATTCCATGCAGTTTAATAACATGTTTACCTTGTGCAAACTATGCATGCATTTATCATTAACCTAATAAAGATTGATAAATTCGATATTAAGAACTTCACACCAATATATATACACATAAGATACTGTTAATTGAAAGCTTATAATGAATATATGCTGTTAGGTAATAAATTACACACATAGGGGGGAGGGTGAATGTTTTTTTTATGTTTTTATGCTTTTCTTGAAATATTTATGGTTGTGAACAAAGTAAATCAAATCTTGTAGTAAGATGTGTTAAGACTGAAATTAAACATGCAACAATGAATAACACAAATCTTTCAAAACTCAATTATTTTACATTAAAATTAAGAATGTTTTGCTACAAAATTTCTAGGCTCTTTGTTGATAAAGAGCTTAGCTTCAATCTTGAGAGAATACAAGAATTTCTTGATCTGATTTGTTACAACTAACAAAGGACCGGTGTTAACTTTATATGATAGTTAACTACTGGTTTACACAGTGTACAATAAGAGATTCTATTCACTTTAGTAAACTGTCACTTATCATTCCATATTAGGAAAAATATATCTTCCATTTCTGGCTTAGCATATCTTTGCATGTTGTGTTAACTTTGATCTTCCTTTGTCAGTTAATCTTCACCCTTGATCTTGCACACTCTTCAAGCTGCTTTTTGTAGACTTGTCAATCCAACTGGTTGAATTGTTTGTTGATTGTTAATCTTGGATATTGAACTGGTTTGCAATTTATACTTTGAGATTTTACCTCGAGATCTCCAGTTAGGCATATAGAGATCATAACATCTCGATAAATATATTGACTTGTTGAGATCTCTAATACTCCATAATTGGTTTGACTTTTAGAGGTCTCTGAGTTCTCTATAAGAGAATTTAGCTTGTCGAGATCTCTTATCTTCATATCTTCACTTTGGCTTATCCATATCTCTGAGTTCTCTAGTGACTTATTGACTTGTCGATAACTCAGAGTTCTCTAGTGAAATTTGACTTGTCAATAACTCAGAGTTCTCTAGTAAACTTTGACTTATCGATAACTCTGAGTTCTCTAGTGAAATTTGACTTGTCGATATCTCAGAGTTCTCTATTGAATTTTGACTTGTCGATAACTCTGAGTTCTCTAGTAAAGAAATGACTTGTCGATATCTCCAATCTTCATGTCTTCAATTTGGCTTGTCAATATCTCTGAGTTCTCTAGTAGCTTTCCCGAGTTCTCTATAAGTCATTCTGGAGTTCTCGAATGACTTCTCTATAATACTAAATCTGTGACTTGTAGAGATCTTGACTTAGAACATTTTTCTCAAAACAATTTTATTCAACTCCAAGCTTCTTTATAATTCTTCTGAGGCATGATCTTCTTGATCTTCTTCCAGACAGAATTCTTAGGCTTGATACTGTTTACAGAAAAAGACTTCAGTTTGCTCTTTGACATTTTTACAGACGTTAAATGTTACAATATAAAATGCAAACTAAGATAATAATACAACTTATTTAGGGTTGTCAATTTGACTTAGGCTTGTTATTGTACAGGCATGTCTTGCACAACATATGCAATGTATGCATGTGATTGTTCAATTACTTTTGTTTAACTAGTCAACTTTTTATTGCCTTTTCATTTCACATGCCCTCAAGGTTACATGTGTGTCCGGCCAGCACCGTATATGTCCGACTACACAGGTCGGCTCCGTATATGTCTAATAACATAGGTTAGCTCCGTATATGTCTGAACAAAAAGGTCAGCTCCACCAATGACCCGGAGGTAATGTATATCTTTATATAACCCGAAGGTTTTTCATATAAATACAAATACTAAAGTACGAGTCATCACAACATCTTTAATTTAGTCTGATGCAAATACGTTTCAAATAGACAAATTATGATAATCTATAAGTCCATTTTCATGTATCCATGTATTTAATTTTATAAATATAACATTTCATGTAATCAATATAATCATGTAGGAAATTAAAAAAATATCCATATCAATATCACATTCATCATCAAATATATAGATCCAAGTATGCATAACATTTAACCATGTAAAGCTTCAGAACAAGTAAACACATTAATTTAAGTACATATTCAATATCACTATAATCATCCATTGTGTCTGAATAATCATTCTGTATTTATCAATCCAAACTACATATTATATAAAAATCCAAACTACATATCATATAACATATGTGTAGATAAGATATCTAATTTATACTCATATACTTCAAGTATTCACAAATAATATGAGTGATAATCGCATAATTAGATACTTAAAGATAAGAATCTTATAGAATGAATAAGCATAGAGAAACTTAGGTTTACGCTGACCTGGGTCATTTAGTCTAACAACATCTTTACCTTTTCTCGCATCGATAGACCGTTATAAATCCTATTTAAATATATACATA
Source organism: Apium graveolens (assembly GCF_009905375.1). NCBI lineage: Eukaryota > Viridiplantae > Streptophyta > Magnoliopsida > Apiales > Apiaceae > Apium > Apium graveolens. Next base: position 164,736,565 of record NC_133654.1, on the reverse strand, counting down.
TTAATAGTTGAATACACTATATCATGAGTATTGATTCATATATAACTCTACTAAATATACCAATGCATTTTAAAAGACACATGGTAATTTTTCTTTTTCTGACAGCTTTATACCCTCTTGCTATAAAACATATCACTCTAAATTGATACGGGAAAATCAACTAATTCTTTTTCCTGAGCAAACTAGATAAACAATTCTAAAACTTTTCCAAAATTCATTGTATTATACTGGTTTTTCAATTTATAGCATCATTTTAAAGACTGATGTGCTAACATGTAAAATAGCTTGCAACAAGTTCACTATATCAATTATAACTCAACTTCTACAGGTATGGTATTCTCCAAATTTTGTAGGCATATAACTCAACCATAAATCTACAACTTCTATATGTTAACCAACAAGTAATTAAGCCTCTAAACTTCTCAAAACAGTCACACAAAACAAGACCACAAACTTGAAAATTAAGACGATGTTGTGTGTACTTTACTCAAACATTTATAATAAAATGTGAATTAATCTTTTGAACTTCCCAGATTTCATCTTTACTATAAGATCAATCTCCCATTAAAATTTAAATGAAAAAAATTATATATAAGCATATAACCAAGTAAACCAATTGCTCAAACTTGCAACAATACACGGAAAATTCCGTGATCCGCTACCACTACTAAATTTGCGGTAACTCCTTACTCGCATACTTAAACGATATAAGGACAGCGTGTAAATAAAATATAAAAAAATAAAACAATTTTATCACAATTATATTGCCCTGAAAAACTGTCAACTATCTCTGAACAACAGAACAGAACATGACGGAAATAACACATAATCATTACTAAAATCATCTTCGTTAAAACAACTAACCATGCCTTTTTTGAACACTAACCAACTCTTATTAATCAATCATAACACGAATAAGATATTTCAAATGTAAAAATCCCAGAAAATATCTATTTCTAACTAAAAAATTCAAGTTGAGGAATAGGCGTTAAAAATGGACTAAAAGTTGAAGATTATACTTCCGCGAGACTATTAACTCCAATCCAACCAATCATAAGGTCAAACATGTTCCAAGAGTACAAATTCTCCAATTATTTTATCAAATACTAGCTTTCTTCATCTCGATAACTCAAGGGAACCATGGTTTAATCATGTAATCATTCATATATATAAATATATAAGCTATGCCATGAGTATCAGAGTAAGAATTGGAAGAATGATATTGTATGTATATTTGTGTATGAACGATGAACCGAGAGACAAGAAAGGAGAGGAAAGGATAACTTCTTCTTTCTTTCTTTAATCCCTCTGCTTATCTATCGTCTATTTTTTCTTAATCTCTTTTTGCTTTTTATTGACAACCAAAACTTACTAAATATGCTTTATAAATAAAACTGAAATAAATCTATTTATGACCTTTACTAAAGTTCTATTTTTTTAGTTTCATATTCTTATTTTCCCGTTTAACCCAAATAGAAATCTACAATTTAAGTCACGGAAATAAATAAATAAATTTTAACATACTCTATAAATAATTCACATATAAAATCAATAAAATATGAAAAATGCATTTTCAAGAATTTCCCGGGCGAGGATGTTACATATATTTTGCTAGAATAAGTTCTGCATATAATATATTTTGCACTATTTTTCAACAATATATGCAACAATTTAAAAATTCTCATCCTGCACTAGTTTTTATATTTTGCACTACCATAATTGTCCTATGCATTAGAAAAGTGTAATGTTTTGCATTTTCATGTACATTATGTTCTTCACCAAATTTTCATGTACACAATGTTGTGCACCAAATTTCATGTTCTACAGGTACTTCTATGATATATATGTAAGAAGTTTAACCATCACGTCTCTATGTTCTGCAAAACATAGTTTATAGTAACTTACAATATATGGTTCATTCATTTAAGATAAGTGCATGACACTCTTAATTAAAAAAATCTAACTATTATATTAAGATTTAAAAATGTCAACCACATTCATGATCATCTAAATAAAAAAATATAGCTAATAAAAGATGCTAGGAGTTCTTATTCTGTGATAATATTTTTCTTGTTGAGACGCTCTTGGGTGAGAGGGTGATAAGAAAAAAACAAAATTATTTTTTCTAGTACTGTATGCAGAGGAACCATCGAAGGAATATAGTTTATTTGAGTCCATTAGATCATGATTAATCCAATGGTTGTTAAAGAAGTCTCCACAGTCTCCAATTTAGATGGGTCTCCATAGAACCCAACTTATATATATATATATATATATATAGAGAGAGAGAGAGAGAGAGAGAGAGAAAGAGAGAAAGAGAGAGAGAGAGAGAGAGAGAGAGAGAGAGAGAGAGAGAGAGAGAGAGAGAGAGGAAGAGGTTCAAGACAAACGTGTAGTTAGTGAGAGATGGAGAGACGTCTCTTTAATCATGTGGCCTAGATTTTGTTAAAAAATACTAATAGGTTGCTTCTTTCAAATTACAATGGTAGTATAAGAATTACAAGAAATACAAAAATATACATAAATATTTAGGTTTATTACCATACATAACAAGATTTGATAAGATTTCTTTGATGGTAATCTTTTTACTTTCCATCTATAACTATCGATCATCTTCATGTAGTTGATTTGCTTTTAATTTGAATAAACTTTCCTTGTGTGTTTTTTTAATTTGTTTCACACGTTATTGATTCATATATTCTCTCATGTGTATAAATGTTAGGAATATGTTGTAAGCTTGATGATAACCTAACAAAACACTCTAAGTAAATAAGTTAAATGAAATGTGTAACCATCTTTTGATGGAGTAGCTTGTATTAAATAAGTATGTAGCTCAATCATGTATACTATAATATCTTAGAGGGTTAGAAATTGTTAGACATTCTAAGTCATGTTGACTACTAGCAAGATATGCAGAACATGTTGGCTAATTGTAAATATATGATGCCTTGTAATTTTGCATAAGTGAAAGGGTATCCACTGCTAAGGAAATACTAGCAATGGATAATATTTAAAGCTCTCAATGAATGACTCAAGGCACCTTCAATGAATGATTCATAACAAACTCAACGGATAATGCTGAAGTCTCAAAGAATATCAAATTTCAATAGCAGTTGAAAATGACTTGACAGTCACATGGGTTGATTGTATACAAAAGGAAAGTGGCAGCACATAATCAGGATTATGAAGATCAAGAAGCATTTCCATTTCCATGCAAAATAGGGACGTTCAAATATGTTATATCTTTCTCGATTGCATGAGATAAAGAAATGAAGAAACATGTGATTAGACCTAGATAATAGACTTACATTTTGTCTTATTACACATGTAACTTGGTGATATATAAATCAAGCGTACCAAAGAGTTAATTATCGATTGACACAGTCAAAACAAGAAAGAACTAGATAGGATTTGTAAGCTGCATCTTTTAGAACTATCAAGTTCAGTTTGTATGAACTCTTGTAAGTAGCTGTGTGATTTTGCATCACATAGATCTTCTACATTTATATATATATATATATATATATATATATATATCTGGTGGAAATATCAATCATGTTAGGCCGTTAATCAACTGTAGAGGGGGGGGTGAATACAGTTAATACAATCAATTCGACAAAGCTTCAAAAGAATCAACAGTTTTTATATTAACAGATAAAAACTGATTACGAACGTCCTCTCTAGAAAGGATGAACAAATATTCTTGAGAGCTGCTAGGTTATCTGGGGGTTACTTGCTAATAACCCTTTAATACAAATGCCCTCCAAATCCGGGGTCTAGATTATCTAGGTTATTTGCTAGGTTATCTAGGGGTTACAAACACCCTCCAAATCCGGGGTCTAGATCTGAGGGTTACTTGTTAATTACCAAATCAATACAAACCTGTATAATAATTATGCAAACGTATGTCTAACCCCTTTAATACTATCCATGCTCTTTTCAGGCTGAGGTATGAAAACAAGAACAACACACTATCTTTATTAAAAACAAATTAAAATCTCAAAAAACTCTCTTTATTATAAGCCATTGTCTAAACAAGTTTTAAACTAAGTTCATCTTTATTCAAACACACACTACATCTATCTACACTACACCTGCTCAGGTAGCTTAAAACTCTCTTCTTGAATCAGGATCAGCACTCTTGGTATTAGAGGATCCCGCTGCTTGACATGTTTCTTTACCACGCGAGTCCATATAGGTTTCATTCTCTTTCTTAACTGAAAACAAACAAGGTGAATAACAACAACGGGGGTGAGCTATAATTTATTGAACAAGTCCACAATATATAAACAGTATTATGATAAAGTTAAATAAACTGGTAATCTGAATGTATCGGTAACTATGTATTTCTGCAAAAGAGAACTAAGACCACTATTGGCGAGTATCAATAAACTAGACTGGACACAAGTTCGCACCCATATCCTGCTGATTAGTCAGGATACAGTGCAGATCTATACCTCTATGTATAGAACCAGTTGGGTACCCAGGCTCAACAACCTAAAACAAGGATCTGGTTAATTCCCGGTCCATAGGATCAACTGTGTACCTGATCCTAACCATCACCATCCAGTCCACCGAGGAGCATCCGGAATAATAAGTATGCTTTGATGTATCCCAATATCAGAATATATCAGGATATGTGTATATATATAATCTATTGGAATATGAATAGAGTATGCAGTGAATCAGGAGAAATCAGGAACTGAAACAAAATATAAACAAAAGATCAATAATTGTGTAACAGAGTATGTGAATGAGAGTTATCTGTGCTTAACTGAATTGAAAATATGACTAGGAGAAAGTAATTCACTATTCTAAACTTAGAATAGGGGAAAAACTTGTCTGTTACGTGATTTACCACAAGTATATCATAGCTCTCTAACACTGGCTCAGTCCGCCTTGTTGGCTTCGTATCTATCAGAGAAAGATGCTTATTCAATCAGCTTGTATCTCAATCGCGTCTCAAACCGACTTCACCTAGCCCTTATCGTCTACCCGTACGTTTATAATTGACTCATATAATAATTACTAACAATTAGAACTCGATTAACCACATAATTCACATAGCACATGAGTCACATATTCTTTTTTCGCTTGAAAATAATTTTTAGAATCGAAATTGAATCACTATTTGTATTACCGAAAAATATTTGGCTCGTTTCCTAATTTTTCAGAATTTATTGGACTCGTCTCTATCATTAATTGGGTTTATAAGTAAATAAATATCGAAAGTCGACTCGTTCCAAAAGAAATTAAGGTTTAAAACTATTTTTAATTAAAACAGATAATTTTTCTGAGTCGAAGGGCTCTCGTTTCGTTTAAATCGGAAAAATTGTTCAATTATTATTAAATAAATAAGGACAATTCAATTTATTATTCAATATAATTAATTATTCAAAATAATTGAACTTTAGAAATATTTTTAAATAATTCTTTAGGAAAAACTGAATTAAAGATGATTTTTCCATAATATTTGGAATTAAAATAAATTTATTATGATTTATTGAAAATAAATTGGTTAATTATCAAAATAATTAATCATTTTTAAATAAATCATAAATAAATAAATAATAAATAATAAATAATAAATAATAAATAATTAGTAAATAATTAGTAAATAATTAATCTCAAATTTTAGAAAATATTTCAGAATTATTTATAAAATAAATCAATTAATTAAATAATTAATTAATCAATTTATTAAATAAATATAACTGATTTTTTTATAATTTATAAAAATAAAAACAAGAATAGAATTCTAGAAACATTTGTCTGAAAAGACTTTCTGAAAAAACAGATCAAAAGCGGGTCAAATGAACGGGTCAAACGGGTCAAATTCGGGTCATGAAGTACATGATCGGAAAATTCCCAGAATCCGGCAACCGACCAGGATTCCGGTGACCGTTTGGTTCGTTTTTGAGCTGGGTTCAATTTCAAATCAACACAGCAACTCAATTCCGACTACAACTTCCCTGAATAACCCCTGGAACTCCATCTCCGATCAAAACTCAAAATTTTCCGGCCAACTATCGATTTTCTTTGTTTGTACATGAAACTTCGATTTTAGTAGCTCAAATCAAAGCTTGTAAACTGTACAATCAAAGCCCTAACCTCTAACAAACCAAAGATTCCTCAAAATAAAAAACGTATAAATCAAAAATTAGTATAAACCCTAATAATCGAACTTCACTATCCAGGAATCGTTTGTTAAATTAATTAGCATAAATCGATTGCAAATCATCATACAAAGCTATTCTAGTCATCAAATCAGTCAAATAACCCTAGAATCCAAAAGTCCTAATTCGAACATAAACCCTAGAAATTAAAATTAAAAAATAACGAATCAAAACATGAAATTGATACGAGAAATCGAAAGAACAAATCAAGAGAATCGATTTGAGTACTCACATCAACAGATTTGATGCCAAAAATTGATCAAAATCATGGTTTGATTTCACGACCCGAATCCGAATTCTTGACCGATTTCAGAGAACTAATCTGATTTTTCTGATTTATAATAATTAATTATAAATAATTAAATAAAAATTAGGCTATTTATAGTAGGAAAAATAATATTCCTAAATAAAATTAAGGCCCTAATTTTACATCTAATAAAATCAATTGTCCCTTAATTAATAATTTTTGAGTATAAATTTTTAATTTTTAAATATTTAATATATAAAATATATATGCCAAAAATTCTCAAAAATTGTGAATAATTCAAAAATGCGAATAAATGGAATATTTGAAAGTCCCGTAATTTTATAAAAATAAAAATGTGATCTTTGTGGGGTTTTGACACCCGAAGAGGCCCGAAAAGTCATATTTCGCGAAACGAGAAAATTTCTAAATACCTGGATGTTCAGAATAACGCTATGGTACAAGCCATACTAGGAAAAATAAGACCAATTATTTTATTTGAAATATCAGCTATTAAAACAAAGTCCGGGTCACATAACTTTTGATACAAAAGCTTTTAACATGAAATAAAATACCCAATAATTACCCGGAATATACCCTGACGTTACAGAACACAAATATCACATAACAACTAGGGTTTTATGACTAAATACACTTAATAGCATAATAAAATACATAATTTCATCTTTATTATAATATAATAGAAGTGCAATTTCCCAGTCGTTACAATTTCCCTTATAACTATACCTCTTGTTGGTCTATTAGAAGGATCATCTTCATAAAGTACTTGAGAAATAACAACAATATCAGTATTTACTGTCTTCATGAAATTCTTGAAGTCTTCCTCCATTTGCCTTAGTTGTTCAAGATCAACTCCAGGATTTTCCCTTGCAAATATTCTTCTACTCACCTCAGAGTCAAATAATTGAATCTTTGGATCCTTGTAGAACAGAGTTGTCTTTCTTCCTTTAATTTTCAGAGTTTGAAGATATTTACTTACTTCACCACCAGCTTCTATCTCCAAAATACCTTGGTCTTCATTAACAGCAGTTGTGACTTGTAAAGATATTTGCATTTTTGTAGTCACAGTCAAATCTTCTACTCTTATTTTATTCCTCTTACTTTCTCCACCTTGTCTATATTGAAATCTAGTGATTGCTTTTAATGAACCTGTTGAACAAGATTGTAGCTTTACGTATAACTCCACAATACTGGTTTGGATAACTTAACATAGAACAAGGACTTTGAAATAATCTATGTTCCACTGGAATCAGTACAGATTGTTTATTGGGCATATACACAAAAAGTTTTGTTAGCTGCAGTGAAGAAGACGTTAACAATGATCCGTATAAAGTTCATTAATATGTTAAGGTATCGTAGGAATAGAGTTAGAGTCATTCGAAGCAGTTATCCGGATCAGTGTGAAGACCTCAAGGATTCCTAGTGAAGTTGGTTATATTTGGTAGAAGACTGAACAGTGGTTTGTACGAGTATAATACGAAGGCTTGAGAGCGAAATTAGTTGTCTGTGAACCAAACCCGTGCACTCTATTCCTACGATACCTTAACATATTAATGAACTTTATACGGATCAGTGTGAAGATCTCAAGGATTCCTAGTGAAGTTGGTTATATTTGGTAGAAGACTTAACAGTGGTTTGTACGAGTATAATACGAAGGCTTGAGAGCGAAATTAGTTGTCTGTGAACCAAACCCGTGCACTAGACGTCAATGATCCGTGAAAGGCAACAGAGTATTATTTTTAAAAATACTATTAAGTGGTTTTTGTGTTCGAGAAGACTGAAAATATTTTATAGTACGAAAACCTGGAGATTATAAGGCCTGCAGATACAGAGGAGTACAGCCCGAGGATTTACGGAATTTATTTTTAATCAATGACTGATTGTTATTAAATGAATAAATGGAAATTAACTCATTTTTTTAATTTCATATCACAATTGATTTTAAAATAAATAAATTAATAATTGATTTTTTATTAAATGAATAATTGAATTTGAAATCATTTATTTATTTAATTGAATATCAATATTTAATTTTGAAAAAATAAATTAATATTTGTTTTTAATTAAATAAATAAATGAAATCTTATTCATTTATATATTTATTTTATAAATCAAATATTTTTATTTATTTCTAAAAATTAAACAGTCAGCCAGATTTAATGCATGGATGCATGTGTGGTTTTTCAAACAAAAAGAAATCAGAAAATTGGCAGGTCGGGATTCATTCAATTCGAGTATTAAAAAAGGAAATGCAACCTTTTTTGTTTTCACAGTTTGCAAAACAAATGTAATGGCAGCCTATTGTCTGTATGTTGTTTACCTTGCAAATTCTGCCGTGGGACCCAGGAGCAAAGAAATTGAAACAATAAAAGAAACACAGCAAGGAAACAAAGGAACTGCTGTGCAAAAGAATAAAATCACAAATGGCAGCTATTTTGTTTTGCTGAACTCATGCGCGCGAGGCGCCCTGCTTCACTCCTCCTTGCGCGGTTATGCCGCGCGTGTACCTCAGATCTCTCACATGGCCAGCCGGTTTGATTCACATGCAAGGACAAAAGCTGTTGTACTTATTTTCTTTTGTGTTTTGTTCATTCAAAAACAGAAGAAAGGAAATGTAATACATGGTCGCAAGATACAACTAAGTCGCCAGTTGATTGAATCAAAAACTCAGTCGCAGGTTGGAGTAAAAATAATGGAACAAAAACAAAGTGCAGGTTATTAATCAAATGCAAAGGAAATTCAAGTCGCAAGTTGAGTGAACTTTCTGAGTCGCAAGTTGATTTATTCAGCTCGCAAGTTAGAATATGCGCAAGCTGTTAAAGTCAAATGAATGGATATTAGAGTGTCATGTGCCCCCTTCTCTCTCCAGCCTATCAATCCTATATAATCAACAACAACAAATCAGATCTAAATCTCTCCATTTTAACAAAGTGCGAACCTCTTGAAAAATTATATTAGCACACTTTGAAAGCTTAATTTGACATGGAGGGGTCATGTCCAAGTTGTTTCACACCATTTAAAGCCTTACCAACTTGTAACACTCATTATTTAAAGTCTTTTTGATTGTATTTAATATCATTTGATAAGAACTTTAAATTCTTAGAGTGATAAATAGAACCCTAGATTGATAGTTATTATTTTTTGTTTTCTCTATATTTGTTGCTTCGAATTATTTAGATTCAGAGTTGTAAGCAATCCTTTACGGTTTAGTTTCTTAATAACAAGAATTATTTCGTGAATCTCCTTGTGTTTGTTTATTTCATTTTCGAGTTTTATTTTCTGCTGCATTAATTGACGAAAAATGAAGAACATACATTCACCCCCTGTATGTACCTTTTGGACCTAACAATTGGTATCAGAGCCTACTAATCGATATACAGATCAGATATGTAAGATTGGTAAGTTATCTGTTGGTTTTGGTTATTGCGGAGTCTGGGAGTGCTTTCGATGTGTAGAATTGATTTGGATTAATTTATGGTCGTAGTATTCTTGATTTTTGTGGATTGGTTGATTGATTGGTATTTGTGGATTTTGACTGTTTGGGTTATTGTATTTTGAGACGTTGTAGTGCAGAATTTTCGCAGATCTGAAAGTATGATCACTTGGACAGTTAATGGCATCAAGGTTTCTTTCTTCAGTAATGTCAGTGAAAACAACTATAAATTGTTGAAGAAAAAGATCACTTTGTTTATTTCAGTAGTTAACCGGGATTACAAGGGAATTTTAGAGAGTGGTCCATTTATACCAAGAAAGGACATTTCTATAACTACAGATTCAGACAGTAGAGTTCCTCAAGAGTTTATCCCAAAGGATTCGTCTGAATACACTGACAGAGATAAGAAATTAGTTTATTTGGATGCAAGTCTTCGATCAATTTTAGTTGAGTCAATGGATTCCAACATGCGTCATCAGATTAAGGATTGTGTTAGTGCTAAACACATGTGGGAAACCATTGAAGCTATTGTGGAGGGAACTGAAGACAAGAACAGATTGAATTTTCTGATGTCTGAGTACAAGGAGTTTAAATCTCTTTCCGGTGAAAGTATCAAACAGTTTCTTGGAAGGTACTGTTAATCCCAAACAATGCAACAAGAATTACAGAAGGGGGGTTGAATGTAATTCTGGCTACTTTTTTGATTTTAAGAATGTTTTTACTTAATATATAACTGTGTTTGATTTTGCAAGAAGTGCGGAATGAGAATAAAATAGAAATCAAAACACAAAGTAATAAAACACAAAGCTTTAAAACTTTCTAGTGGATTTGAACTTATCCACCAGAGTTATATATAAAGTTGAGACCTCTGTGATGCGTGAATAGCACACAGCTGCTTACAAGAGAACTTACAGAATTACAAAGAGATTCTTAACAGATACAGCCTTTTTTATCTCTCTGAAAATAATACTTACTCAATTAATTTTTTTTACTTGTTATACTTGGTTTGTATATTACCAAGTTACATGATAGTAAGATAAGACAATAAGACAAACTGAATCTAGTCTAACTTCATGCTGCTACATTACTCTATCCAGCATCTTTGGATATCTTCATAATTGCATAGAAATGGCAATGCTTCTTTGTTCTCTAAATCCTGCAATTAGGCTGCCACATTCCATTTGCAAACACCCGACGCATGTGACTGTGTTGTCACTGTCAAATGCTCTTTTAAATTATAATCATCCGTCAGGACTATGTTGGTCATCCGTCGGGAGCCTTGGTGATTATCCGCCGGGAGCCTTTGTAGATCATCCGTCGGGAGCCTTTCTGTCTTTTGACTCTATTTCACTTATATATAATTACAAGACATCTTATATTTATATTTAGCCAACCTATTCTATATATCATCTAGTAGTCAATGTAACGCCCCCAAATCCGGGGTCAGAGGATTTGGTCGTCACTATAAAACTTCAATCCAAATTAACCTGTTAAATCAAATAATAAATGCCAGCGGAAGATAATTATCATAAATGACCCCAAACTACTCCAAGATCTTTTAAGGTTACAGTTCTAGAAACAAGATATCCAATTTCCACAAATAATTTTTTTCACTTTCTTTTAAATCTCTTTTCAATAAATTCCAACTCAAAACTAAACCCACTAGTATAACTTCGAAATGAAGTATACTAGGCCCAAATAAAATACAAAACTATAATATAATATAATATAAACAACTTTACACAATAAAACTTACACTAGCCCGCAAACCCTGGATCAACCACCTTCCAAAAGCTTCTTCTTTGCTTCCTCGAATTACGCAGCTAAACAGCGCAAGCTAATCCTCACTGGAGGTTAAATTTAAAAACAGGCAAGTATGAGCGGAAGAAATGCTCAGCAAGATCATTATAGTAAATATAGGGTCGTTTGATATAAAATCGACATCTGCATTAGAGCAGAACATTTAAAAATCATAATTGCTGAATCATAAAATTATAGTAGTGGAACCCCAGAATTGATTCCTTAATTGTATTCAAAAACCCTTTTTATATTTTCCAGCGACGTGCTTCAGCAATACTTTGAATCATAACGAGAATAAAACTCGTAAAACAGTGTTTACGGAAATATCGTAAACAACAATAACATGAAATAATGATTATGGATTGAATCATAAACTTTACTCAAAACCGAACTCTTGAAATTAATACTTATTTTGTTATCATATCAAATTAGATATCACTACGAACTTTGATGCTCACAACATTCCATACTGAAGTCAACATCATTCATCTATATTAATACCACCTTTGATATTTAACAACAACGTAAGTATCAGCATAAATCAGAATCTGAATCAAAATCGCACTTTACCATTATTCCAAAACAGAAACAGTTGATAAATCATTCCTTATAAGATTATCAAAAGCAATATAATAATATCGATTGGAACCAAATTATGCACTATGCTGTTCCTGATGATCAGTCATGAAACAACACCGGTATCCCGCAGCCATACCGTTAATATAGGTACTACCCGTATCCCGAAGACATACGGTACCTATAGGGCGCCAGAAAAGGCATAACAAGCCTTGTAAGATATTACACTTCTGTATTGCACTTCCGTATAATAGCTCATGTTGGACCGGTGCCTCGGCCTCTTACGCTACCAGTAACCATCAAATCTCAAAACCTTTTATTGAAAAGGGGTCATAATACTCGACACCCGAAATAATTTTATTCCCCCATTAACTTGGGTAGGAATATTCACAACCAAATCACTTTTCTCAAAATCCAAAATATTTATAAATCCAGAAATTGGATAAGTAAAATCACTTAACTATTCTGAATATAGAATAGCAGATGAGTATTTGCATAAACAGAATTATTTAATTCAGCGATATGTAAAACATTTATCTATTCCGAACAGAGAATAGGGAAAACAATACTTGCATAATATGATTCGAAATAACGTCACTTGAACAATAAGTGAAGTCAGGGGTACTTGCCTTTGGGTTTTTGGCAGTTAGCACACTCGCAATAACGCATCAATTCTGATATTCTGTCTCAAAACATCATCGCCTTTAAGTTCAACACTTTACTGATATGCTGCTCCTGCTATTGCTAGAAGCCAGATACTCAATGCCATTCTATCTCATTCTTTATCCAACGTCTTGTCCCGATCAACTCGAGAGATCCGCATCTATAATTAAAATATAGAACTTTAATTGTCTAATCGATAACCACTCGACAAACTACGCGTCAAAAGTCTATCGTCTACCCATACGATAGCCCACACACAAGGAAATCAGTCAAACACAAGACTTATGACCCACATATGTACATAATTCACGTAGCATGTAAACACATAACTCACGTATCACATAATTCATATCACATATGACTCGGTTCGTCAAAACATTCGACTTGGTATGTTTAAAACTGAAATCAGGTCAAAAATATGATTTATCGATGAATTAACGACTCAGAATCATTCGTAAAACAAACGACCTTTCGAAACAAAAGGATTTGGGTCTCGAAAGTATTTTTAATGAAAGCAGAATATTTTTCTGAGTCTGTACACGTTCGTTTCGTATTAAACAGACGAACGGTTGATTTATTATGAATTTTTGAACATTTTTCGGAATAAAAACGATCTCCGAATCATTTAATAATTAAATAATAGGGCTCAAACACCCTAAAATAATTTTATAAGATTTATCGAGCCTGGAAAATAATTTAAAATAATATCTTAAAGCTCGAACTATTTTTCGGGATTTTTAAATCAATAATAAATAATTAAATCTAATTATTAAATCAATTAAAATCAATTAATAATTAATTAAGTTAATTAATCAATTAATATTAAATTAATCAATTAATTAAAATAATTAAGAACTAATTAAAATTAATTAATAAAATAAATCAGATTTATTTTTGAATTAAGAATGAATTTTGAAATTTAAAATAAAGATTTTAGGAATAAAACATGAATTTTGAATAAATATTAAAAAGAAAAAAAGGCAGAAACAGATTTAAGGGGGCTGTCTTCTCCTTCCCTGAATCGACAGGCGGCATAGACAGCGGCAGGTGGCCGGGACCTGAAGAACAGGTCGCCGGATTCTGGGTTTCCCCAGAAAACGGCCGGCGCTATTCCGGTCCGGCGAGCCCCTATACCGGCCCAAAACCGCTCAAATCCCCTGTTTCTTCCCACCAATCCACTCCTTATACCTCCCTCAACACGACCCAGCCAAAATCAACCGCAAAAACTCGATCAAACTCAGAAAACGGCCAAACTCCGGCCCCGATTTCTTGTTTTCCGGCGAGACACTCAAATCTTCAATCCTTAACCAAATGCAACGTTTTCGGTCTCAAATTAAAGCTAATTACTTCTATAATCTATTCAACATCTTAAATCAAGCAACCAATCACTAACAATTCCAGAAATTCAATTTCAAAAATCAATAAAACCAATACTTCGAATTTAACTAAATCGAAACCAAAATTAACATGTTAATATACGAAAACGATCCTCAGAATCCCAGGAACAATAATCAGACATCAAAAATGTCAAACAAACACTCCAGAATCAAAAACGAATTTAAATGAAAAATTTCAAAAATCTGAAATCGATAATACCCAACCTTAATCGAAGATTTTGGTATGGTTATGATCGTCTCGATGCAAGCTTCGCAACGACACCAAGAACACAATCAACGGTTGGTTGGTTTGATCAGAAAGCTTGATTGTTTGAATTCGGGTTTTCGAAAACTAAAAAAATTAAAAATAAATACAGAGGATTTTTGATCTTTATCTGATTTAGCTAATAACTGCTGACTGAAACAAGATAAATACGAGACGTATTTATAATTACACGAACGGTCCCGATAAATCATAAATCGATATCCGTTTCTCGAAATAAGGGTTTTATTGATCTACCGAAATGATTAGTGTATCGAAATTTTGCGCCGGGACGCGCACGGGTTAAACCGTAATCCGGATTGAAAAAGTCAAAACACGAAAAAGGTCCGGAATTACCAGATTAGGTTAGGAAGGAGTTTTCGGAAGAGTTTCGGGTTGTAAAAACGCAAAAACGATTGAAGTCGGATGATTCCCGGCTTTATAAAATAATTTTGGTAATTATTCAGAAAATAATTAATAATTCATAAATCATTATAAAATCATCTAACAGTCCAAAAATTACCAGAAAAATATCACAATTATCTATATTTTATTCTGGACATATAATAATTCAAATATTCAAATAATATCACATCTAAACATCCAAACATTAATTCCACTTATCAGATAATTTACTAAAATTCACCTAAAATCACATAAATAATTCCAATTAATAATAATAATAATATTTGAAAATATGGGATATTACAATCTACCCTCCTTATAAGGATTCCGTCCTCGGAATCAGCAGAAGACAGCACTTAGGGTTTTCTAACCAACTTTCCATTTCCAAATAACCTCAATTTTCCATAATCTCAAATAAATCTTGTATTCTTTGTATAATAAAACTTTTATAGGAGCTTCACCGTGCACCACTGTTCCATTCACCTCTTTTGACCAATTCCTCAATAGAATCGCTTTACTGATTGCGAGAAAGAAGAATAGAGAGAAAGATAGAGGGAAGAAAAGAAAGAGAAAGATAGAGAAATAAAGAAACAGAATGACTTCGCTATACACCCCTGATATTTTAATCGCATTGCAATCCACTGTTGCTCTTGATAATCCCATCACATAACCCTGCTTTGACTTGACCAGGATAACTCAGCTTAACTTGATTGGCATACCTTCGAATGTTTGGGTTGATAAAATCATGGAATTTTAAAAAGAAAAGAATCTGATGCCATAACGGGACCAAAATCTGAATTTGAGAAAAAGTATTGTTGAAATAAGAGAATAACTGAGAGATCAATATGATCAAACGAACTTGGTATTGTGTGCCCAAATTAAGACACCACTAAAGGTTGTTAACCTTCATGTATTCACAATACACACAAGTGATGGCGTCCCATCTAACTCCTATCACATAGACAGGTATACCTTGTGTCCCCTATAGTTAGAGTTGTTCATCTCAGTCAAAATAAAAGAATATCAAAAGAATCCAAAATCAAATGAATAAAAGTGGAAAGATTTCAAAGCTGATATTTCTGAAGAAAATGAAATCCAGAGAACAAAAATTTTGACACCAAATGAGCAAGTGGTGTCACATCACCAAGAAACTATCCACCAGATAAGAAAAGTGGAAGTTCAATATCACAACTTGACAGAGCTATCAAAACCTGAACAATAGGCTTCATGACAACCTCTGGCACATTTAAAACACAGTTATGATTGAAAATGAGTGTTAGGGAATATATCTTCTAACTGATATTTCTTTTTGAGAGAAGTCAAAAGAAATTATAGAAAGAGAAGGTATTGCCAAAATCTTAATATTTATCTTCAATTTGAACTCTTCTGTTGACTCGTCATCTGATTCTAGATACTTCTTCATATTCTAAGAAATATCGATAATCTTTATTGTCGTCAAATCGTAGTCTCGGATGATTCCGCAATAGAAGTTTGCAGCTTCCCGGAGTTCCATCCAGCTGAACACAACCATCTCAACGAATGCGCCTATCTTAACTTACTCGTTGGTACTATATCCAATAGTCCAACAGGAACTCGATATGAGCTCAAACGTCCTCACATAGCTATACACACTCCTACACACTCTCGTTTCTAGTTTACTATAACCTCAGCTCTGATACCAACCTGTAACGCCCCCAAATCCGGGGTCAGAGGATTTGGTCGTCACTATAAAACTTCAATCCAAATTAACCTGTTAAATCAAATAATAAATGCCAGCGGAAGATAATTATCATAAATGACCCCAAACTACTCCAAGATCTTTTAAGGTTACAGTTCTAGAAACAAGATATCCAATTTCCACAAATAATTTTTTTCACTTTCTTTTAAATCTCTTTTCAATAAATTCCAACTCAAAACTAAACCCACTAGTATAACTTCGAAATGAAGTATACTAGGCCCAAATAAAATACAAAACTATAATATAATATAATATAAACAACTTTACACAATAAAACTTACACTAGCCCGCAAACCCTGGATCAACCACCTTCCAAAAGCTTCTTCTTTGCTTCCTCGAATTACGCAGCTAAACAGCGCAAGCTAATCCTCACTGGAGGTTAAATTTAAAAACAGGCAAGTATGAGCGGAAGAAATGCTCAGCAAGATCATTATAGTAAATATAGGGTCGTTTGATATAAAATCGACATCTGCATTAGAGCAGAACATTTAAAAATCATAATTGCTGAATCATAAAATTATAGTAGTGGAACCCCAGAATTGATTCCTTAATTGTATTCAAAAACCCTTTTTATATTTTCCAGCGACGTGCTTCAGCAATACTTTGAATCATAACGAGAATAAAACTCGTAAAACAGTGTTTACGGAAATATCGTAAACAACAATAACATGAAATAATGATTATGGATTGAATCATAAACTTTACTCAAAACCGAACTCTTGAAATTAATACTTATTTTGTTATCATATCAAATTAGATATCACTACGAACTTTGATGCTCACAACATTCCATACTGAAGTCAACATCATTCATCTATATTAATACCACCTTTGATATTTAACAACAACATAAGTATCAGCATAAATCAGAATCTGAATCAAAATCGCACTTTACCATTATTCCAAAACAGAAACAGTTGATAAATCATTCCTTATAAGATTATCAAAAGCAATATAATAATATCGATTGGAACCAAATTATGCACTATGCTGTTCCTGATGATCAGTCATGAAACAACACCGGTATCCCGCAGCCATACCGTTAATATAGGTACTACCCGTATCCCGAAGACATACGGTACCTATAGGGCGCCAGAAAAGGCATAACAAGCCTTGTAAGATATTACACTTCTGTATTGTACTTCCGTATAATAGCTCATGTTGGACCGGTGCCTCGGCCTCTTATGCTACCAGTAACCATCAAATCTCAAAACCTTTTATTGAAAAGGGGTCATAATACTCGACACCCGAAATAATTTTATTCCCCCATTAACTTGGGTAGGAATATTCACAACCAAATCACTTTTCTCAAAATCCAAAATATTTATAAATCCAGAAATTGGATAAGTAAAATCACTTAACTATTCTGAATATAGAATAGCAGATGAGTATTTGCATAAACAGAATTATTTAATTCAGCGATATGTAAAATATTTATCTATTCCGAACAGAGAATAGGGAAAACAATACTTGCATAATATGATTCGAAATAACGTCACTTGAACAATAAGTGAAGTCAGGGGTACTTGCCTTTAGGTTTTTAGCAGTTAGCACACTCGCAATAACGCATCAATTCTGACATTCTGTCTCAAAACATCATCGCCTTTAAGTTCAACACTTTACTGATATGCTGCTCCTGCTATTGCTAGAAGCCAGATATTCAATGCCATTCTATCTCATTCTTTATCCAACGTCTTGTCCCGATCAACTCGAGAGATCCGCATCTATAATTAAAATATAGAACTTTAATTGTCTAATCGATAACCACTCGACAAACTACGCGTCAAAAGCCTATCGTCTACCCATACAATAGCCCACACACAAGGAAATCAGTCAAACACAAGACTTATGACCCACATATGTACATAATTCACGTAGCATGTAAACACATAACTCGCGTATCACATAATTCATATCACATATGACTCGGTTCGTCAAAACATTCGACTTGGTATGTTTAAAACTGAAATCAGGTCAAAAATATGATTTATCGATGAATTAACGACTCAGAATCATTCGTAAAACAAACGACCTTTCGAAACAAAAGGATTTGGGTCTCGAAAGTATTTTTAATGAAAGCAGAATATTTTTCTGAGTCTGTACACGTTCGTTTCGTATTAAACAGACGAACGGTTGATTTATTATGAATTTTTGAACATTTTTCGGAATAAAAACGATCTCCGAATCATTTAATAATTAAATAATAGGGCTCAAACACCCTAAAATAATTTTATAAGATTTATCGAGCCTGGAAAATAATTTAAAATAATATCTTAAAGCTCGAACTATTTTTCGGGATTTTTAAATCAATAATAAATAATTAAATCTAATTATTAAATCAATTAAAATCAATTAATAATTAATTAAGTTAATTAATCAATTAATATTAAATTAATCAATTAATTAAAATAATTAAGAACTAATTAAAATTAATTAATAAAATAAATCAGATTTATTTTTGAATTAAGAATGAATTTTGAAATTTAAAATAAAGATTTTAGGAATAAAATATGAATTTTGAATAAATATTAAAAAGAAAAAAAGGCAGAAACAGATTTAAGGGGGCTGTCTTCTCCTTCCCTGAATCGACAGGCGGCATAGACGGCGGCAGGTGGCCGGGACCTGAAGAACAGGTCGCCAGATTCTGGGTTTTCCCAGAAAACGGTCGGCGCTATTCCGGTCCGGCGAGCCCCTATACCGGCCCAAAACCGCTCAAATCCCCTGTTTCTTCCCACCAATCCACTCCTTATACCTCCCTCAACACGACCCAGCCAAAATCAACCGCAAAAACTCGATCAAACTCAGAAAACGGCCAAACTCCGGCCCCGATTTCTTGTTTTCCGGCGAGACACTCAAATCTTCAATCCTTAACCAAATGCAACGTTTTCGGTCTCAAATTAAAGCTAATTACTTCTATAATCTATTCAACATCTTAAATCAAGCAACCAATCACTAACAATTCCAGAAATTCAATTTCAAAAATCAATAAAACCAATACTTCGAATTTAACTAAATCGAAACCAAAATTAACATGTTAATATACGAAAACGATCCTCAGAATCCCAGGAACAATAATCAGACATCAAAAATGTCAAACAAACACTCCAGAATCAAAAACGAATTTAAATGAAAAATTTCAAAAATCTGAAATCGATAATACCCAACCTTAATCGAAGATTTTGGTATGGTTATGATCGTCTCGATGCAAGCTTCGCAACGACACCAAGAACACAATCAACGGTTGGTTGGTTTGATCAGAAAGCTTGATTGTTTGAATTCGGGTTTTCGAAAACTAAAAAAATTAAAAATAAATACAGAGGATTTTTGATCTTTATCTGATTTAGCTAATAACTGCTGACTGAAACAAGATAAATACGAGACGTATTTATAATTACACGAACGGTCCCGATAAATCATAAATCGATATCCGTTTCTCGAAATAAGGGTTTTATTGATCTACCGAAATGATTAGTGTATCGAAATTTTGCGCCGGGACGCGCACGGGTTAAACCGTAATCCGGATTGAAAAAGTCAAAACACGAAAAAGGTCCGGAATTACCAGATTAGGTTAGGAAGGAGTTTTCGGAAGAGTTTCGGGTTGTAAAAACGCAAAAACGATTGAAGTCGGATGATTCCCGGCTTTATAAAATAATTTTGGTAATTATTCAGAAAATAATTAATAATTCATAAATCATTATAAAATCATCTAACAGTCCAAAAATTACCAGAAAAATATCACAATTATCTATATTTTATTCTGGACATATAATAATTCAAATATTCAAATAATATCACATCTAAACATCCAAACATTAATTCCACTTATCAGATAATTTACTAAAATTCACCTAAAATCACATAAATAATTCCAATTAATAATAATAATAATATTTGAAAATATGGGATATTACAGTCAACATGACTTAAAGAATCCTACAGCATCTCCTAGTACATTGTTGTTTGCAGCAATGTGCTACAAGACTTATTGTTACTACTACGCCATAAGTGGACTATTGTAATGCCTAAATGGTATTACAATAGACCCAAAAAATGTTACATTAGGTCTATTGTAACACCAAGGGACGTTACGTATATGAACATTACAATAGACACCATAATGTAACACTTCACTGATCTATTGTAACAGAGAAGAAAATGTTATAATAGGCAACTACTGTAACACTAAAAGGACCAAATGTAACACAAAATGAGTGATACATTAGCTTGATCAGGATTGCATAAGTGGGACCCACTGAGGTGCCTCCTGGCCCCATACCTGTGGGCCCCACCCCACCTGTGGGTCCCACGTTGCCTATTGTAACAGCCCGTTTTATCTATTGTAACACCATTTTTTTAGTTAGGTAACACTGGAATATGTGTATTGTAACAGTCTTTTTATCTATTATAACATTAGTAACATATGTAATTTAACATTATATGTAAACAATTATTGTAATTAAACAAGCAAATGTTACAATTATTTTTAACACTTTTGAAATATATGGTCTGCTTTGAGAAAAATACATAATCAACAAAACATCAAAATTGCATACATAAGAGTCTCAGCTCTTCAAACCAAACAACTAGATAACATTAAATTCTCCAAATCATCCCCAACGCCAACGACGACCTAAGTACTACAATTATTCTCATCCCAACACCAACAACGATGACAAAAACTACTACATAATCAATTCTACGAGAAATTTGTACCAACTGATTGGAATGAAAAGCTATGAGAACACTTGATCACACAGAATCTCCAACTTAACCAAATTAAGCATGTTATCTACTTAGAAGAATGAAGTACTCATGAACTAAACTAGAACATCCTCCTGGAGCATTTATCCCAGCAGCTGCAACATACAAATCTAGCTTGCCTACTGAAATACCAATTCCCTGAACTCCAAGATCACCAAGACCCGATAATCTGCTTCCATCAATTACCAAGATCATATCAACATATACTAACATAATTTTAAAAGAGACTTGCTAGTTAGATTGACGAATAAGTAATGTAAAGATAAAATAATTAGAAAACTTAAAACTTATACATCGTATTAATTATATAAAAAGAGGCACATGTATATTGGTTGCATTTCTATAAGGAAAAGAAATCCGGAAGCATAAATTTCTATTAAATAATAATACAAGTTCCAAAAGATTTAAAGATGTGGATTAAAAATGCAAAGAATAACCTGATCAACATGCCAAATGTAAACCATTTACATCATTTCTCCATGATCAGCAACGCTAAAGTACATCCCCAGGGCCTTTTAAACAAACCGCTATAGTTCTGGAAAACAAGGCCAACTTTCGGAGTGTAAACTATAGATTTTATATTCTTCAATATTGGAAATCAGCACCTACTAGAATAATGGGACATCGACACAGTTCAATAGAATATTAAAAAGGCTAAACTACTTTTGATAATGAAATTCTTTCTTAAAATGAAGCTAGTTATGATTCAATAAAGATAGCAACCATATGAAATGAGAGATATCATTTGCTTTCCTTTCTGGTGTGTATTATGATATTTTGATCTGTCTCTATAGTTCAAAAATGCCATAATTCATGCATACAAAATACCCTTTAGACTTACTTATGAGAGACAAGTTCGGTGGTAACATTGTTAGAGGTAGACATTACATTCCTCCCAGCTACTTCAAAAGCATCACAGACCTTGTCTGTTTACATAAAGACTTGTTAGATTAGTTTGAATGTACGAATGAGAGCTAGTCAAATAAAGTTAAATATGTCACCTGTTGAAACAGAAAAACAAATTTAAAATTTTAGATTTACGAGGAGACCAGACATTAACAAAAAAAAGATTTAAAAGATCAAGCGTTGCATCATAAAATAATAGGCAACTTCAAATAAAATTGGAGAAACTAGGACAAAATCTCCAATCTGCAACATATATTTTCAGTTATAGCACAAAGGTAGCATGACTCTGAAGACCAAAATATTGTTAATGTCCAAGTTTCCCATTTAATTACAGCTGATATCCAGCTCTGGATCTTATCCTGTGTTATATTGCATTCTATACCTTCAGTAACTCTTAAAACTTATAGCACTGTGATTTATTCGTCAAAAGCTCTCTTCTTTTGCTTAAGAGCACTAGTAATTACCCCGCCATGGTTCACAAATTTTACGTACTTCCCCACAACATAAACTTTATAAATTACCCCGTCATGGTTCACAAATTATTGCAACATGACCGGTGTTATACTATCTAGATAAGATAAACATGAAAAGACAAAGACATAAAAAATTAACTCTATGAAAAATGCTGTTGTCTGGATCCTGGTTAAAATTTCAGAGAAGTAGCAAGCAACCATTAAAATTTACAAGTCTCAGTAACGACTAGCAAATAAAACCGAGATAAATGAATCAGAACAACTTACTTTTATAAGTTGCTGTTAGGACACCATAAGTTGTTAAAAACACATCATGTTCTGCTATAACCTCAGGGTCATTACCTTTTTCACCACCATAGTAAACAGATACGGAAATACTTTCTGGCTTGGAATGGGTAATAAGCTCATCCTGGGTATATTGATAAGAACAATTCACTTATATTATTAACATAAAAAAGAAGTAGCGTATTATAAAATGCAAGATGGTATAATTAAAAATAAACTAGTGAAACTCAACGTGACAGAAAAATGCAAAGACTTCTATTACTCAAACCACAAACCAGTGATGGTGCTCACCTTCCACTGTCCTAGCAATGCCATAGGACATATGATAAGAGTTCCACCTCTTGCTTTTCTTGGTACTTCATTATATTTTGTTCTCTTTGAGGCGAGATTTTCTGTGTCAGTATGATTGACTTTAAGGATTCCCCTTCCAGGTCCTGCCAGTATAAGACTTATTGTCATTACAGTTTTCCCAGCCCCATTGCATCTGCTAAAATCTGGATGTATGCTTGTTAAGTTAGGAAATTCTAGCAATAAAAACATGCACAAAAATACATCTTATCGGATGATGTGCAAAAGAACTACCAGAAAAAGATCTGGTGTGCATTATGCTATATCTACTATGCATTTTTTAGGAATAATTTTAAACTAAAATGAGAAGGGATTATAAAAGCTCACCCCACCCCTGGCAATTTGTGTGGCAGTAGGGAATTGAATGGTTGCTTTACCAGAGAACACATTCACATGAATGGATGAAGCCCTCTTATTGTAAAGCTTCGAAAATCAATCATACATAATATGATAAATATGATAGGTATAACCTAGGATGTTACTAAAGAATGTATTTTAATGTCAAAATATCGTATGTCACATATTCAAACATTACTAATTCATGTCAAAATATATTAAGATGGTAAGATTATCCGATCTCAGTGTCATTGCAGCTTGTGACACAAAAGGATATGTGGTGGTACTTCTCAAAAGGAGTATTCCAACCAAAAAAAGTACTCAAAACAGTGACTTACCTCAAAACAAAAAATATACTTATTCTCATGATGGAAATAATAAGACCTTTTTCTATCAGTCCAACTAAGCCTCATCCGGTTCTAGAAAAGAAGACTTGCATTCAGAAACTTATAAATTAATTAAGCAAATAAAGAGGGAAATATGATGAGGAAATGCTTAATAAATATAAATAAACATACTTAACAATTAACATATAAGTGCATAAATTAATTTATTGAAGCTAATTAATGATAAAAACATAGAACATTGAGCTTGCCATGATTTACAAACATATAACCTTTACCTCGTTTCACAACAGGCAACATTCCAGCAAATTCTTTTGATTCGTCCTGTTTAAAATATTCACCAACACATATGAGAAAACTAGAGATAAAATCTTCTTGCAACAAGAAATCACTGGAGATGAGAAAAACCACCCGAGTATTGTCAAAATCACCGATTAATCCGTTCAACTAAGGGAAATCAAAGAAATGAAAAAATGAAAAAAGAAAACTAAAAAACACATATATAGGGCTCGAATCGTGTTGCAGGATTCAATTACTGCTTGTATAGAGCTCGATTGTTGTTATAGAGACTCGGTTACACCTTGTCGACCTCAAATTAGGGTTGCGTGTATAACTGTGCATAACTTGTAGGGAAAATTAGGGTTTGGTTTGTGTGTAATTGAGAGAAATGAGGAGAAGATAGATGAGTGTGTGATTGACAGAGTTGGAAGAAGATAGAAGAGTCTGTGTTTATATGTGTCTGAGTATGTCTCACATATGAGATGCTATCCGAGTGGGAGAGAGCGTCGGGGTGAGGGTTAGAGAAGAGAGAAGAGGGAAATTAGATTAGATTAAAGGGGGAAATATTTGAGGATGAAATTTTAGCAAAAAAGAGGGGGAATTATTTCCCGCCTTGTATTTTTTTTAAAAAAAATTCATATAAACGAGGGTTGCTTAACAACTGATGTGAATTATAGACATTAACATCAGTAGTTAAAGAACTGATCTAAAAGTTAATCATTTAATATCGGTTGGGAAAATTATGATGCGAAAGTTTTTTTATTTTTCAAAAAAATACATTTAGACAAAGTGAAACTTGATGATAACGAAATACCCTAAATGAAAAGATGAATAATGGTAGATAAAACTAGTAAGTGCTACAGTTTATTTGAAGATTGAAAAAAGTAAAGTGTACAAAGAGTTCTCACAATCATTTTCAAGGTGCTCCTCTAGTCTGAGCAGATGATTTCTATTTCCTTGATTGTCTTGATTTCTTCCCAAGCTTCCAATTGTTTTCTTCTATTTAATTTTGGAGTTATATGTGAAATTCAAATTCTTCAGCATTTGATAGATCCAGCTTTTCTTGCATTTCCAATAGAGTCTCATTGCTTAAGATGGTCAATTGGGCATCCAATCTGAAAAATCTTCTAACACCTTTGTTATCCATGAATTCCATTAGCCAGTAAGGCCTCAAGTGCACTGTATTTCTTGTGAAGGGAATTGATAGAGTTTTTGGAAGTGCATTTGAGGCTTTTCAGCTCCTTAGTTCTTCTATCTTCTTTAGAACCAATTTCTTGGTTGTCATATTGAATCCAAAATTTTTCTTGAAGAATGAGAAGATCTTTATCAAAATAGAATAACTTTCTTGAAGAATTCTGTGAAGGGACATATGACCTTTTTCCCACCCTTATATTTGAACACCAGTCTTTCAAGGAGATTTCTGTGAGCATCAATTCCCCTCACTTCTTCTAATTCATCCATGTAGAGATTGATATCTGAAAATTCCTTGATATTACAGATGTATAGAAGATGTCCCTTGTTGACAGTTTGTTGTGCTTTGGTTAAGGTTTTAGTTTTGAGTTTCACAGGCTTGATCTTCTTGATTGCTCTTGTCTTTGTCTTCTTTAGCTTGTTGAAGATTGGTAAGTTAAGTTCAGGATGAGGCAAACTATCCCAGTCTACAAGCTCATCCTTGGGAACTATTGGCTCACCATGAAAGTTCTTTGTAGGATCTACCTTAAATTTATCCTGCACTTCTGAGGGCTTGGATGTTTGAGTTGAAGTTGTAGACTGTTTAGGAATGTAATCTTCCATTTCCTCATCACTGAAGTCCAATTTCCTCTTGATTCTTTGTTTGTGTCTTGGCTTCTTTGTCTTTTGAGGTTCCTTGTGCATTTTCTGATCCTGAGCTTCAGTTATCACATGTTACTTTTCAGAAATCTCAGTTACAGTATTCACAGCTTGAAGCTTGGCTACTATAGCAGCTTGCTTTTTCTTCTTTTTGAGTTTCTTAGCATCTAAAGCAGCTTGCTTCTTTTCTTTCTTGATTCTTTCCTTTTCTTCCTTCTTTGCTTCTGCAAACTGAGGGTGTCCAGTCACCACACAGATTTCTTTCCCATTTCTGTAGATCGTAGCAATTCTTCTCTTTAGCACTAAGTCAGTTGGATCTTTGAAGAATGCAATATACCTTGCCAACATCTTCTTTTCATCTGGCCTTGGAGTCTCAAACATTAGATCCAAGGAATTTTTGTCAGATGACTTTGGATCATTCCTTTTGGGCTTTAAAACCAAGTTGGCTTTTAGAGACTTTATGGATGCAGGTTGGCCCTTTTTCCAGATTACCTAGATTCATGTCATTCACATAAATTTGCTTGACTTGAGAAAAGTGATGAAAGGTCTTGTTTGGTTTCTCAATTGGACCAAATTTCTTTGTGATTTTTTCATCAATCTTCCTCCATTTGTCATCCAATTCCTTCTCAACTGCTGTAACATCAAGCTTTTTAAAATTTGTTTTTAAATCCAACTTAATTAGCAGCTGCTATCTAGATTAGATCAATGATGTCCAAGACTGGTGGCTTAGGAAAAGTTATCTGGAACAATTACTTGACTAACTTGTATGTTTAGCACATTCTCCCCCTCACTGATTGGCTCTTCTTGACTAACTGGGACAAGTGAATCTTTCTCCCCCTTTTTGTTAGCAAGAAGTTGAGTGGAGGTAGAAGTTTGTGCAACCACTAACTTTTGAAGCAACTGGGTTTGTTGGGCTTGATGTAAATGAATTGCAGTGATATAAGCTTCCAATGTTTTGAGTCTTGTATCCAAAGAGTCTACCTTGCTGGCAAGATTAGAGTTTTTCCTTAGTTGTCTGTTGATGTTAAACATGGTTGTGTTAGGAAATTTAGCATCCAATCTCTCAGAGACATCCTTCTTGACTTGGTCAATCTCTTTTTTAATTGCAGTGACATCCAGATTATGTTGAAGAGATTGAATTTGGTGCGGGTGAAGAGAATCGAGATGTGCTTGAAGTAACTTCTTGGTGTTAGCATTGGTTGTAGCTTGAAGAGCTGTCTGAGTTTGTTGAATGATATGAAAGAGAGTAGTCTTGAAATGTTGCTCATCACATTCTTTAGAAAACATCCAAGATGGAATGTTTGATCTGGATCTAGGGCCTGCTTCTCCCCCTATGTGCATTGACTCTTCCTCATCATCATCTTCACCCCAAATATGTCTTCAAAACCACCAGTTCCATAATCAACATCAGCACCAGATGTGGGAGGCATGGCTGAGATGACATCTTTGGCTCTTTGCTTGGAGGCTGTTATATGCACCAGATTTAGAATTCTTTCAGCAGCCACATTATTATGTTCAGTTAGAACTTGATAAGCTGAGACAGGGTGAGTAAATGCCTCAGCTTCATAAGAAACAGAATATATGACAACTTGATATTCTTGCAGAATTAGTTGTTTCTTTTCAGCCTCATTGACATCCATTAACTCACTCTGTTATGGAATAAAAACTAGGGTATATTAATTACTGTATTTATTACTAGGGTTCGTGTGCTTCGAGGCTCAATTTGAATGCTCTTGTGTCTCGTGACTCGATCTGCCTTAACAAGATGCCTACGTACCTTGCAGATTGCCAAAGATCAAGTCAAAAAATGTAGTTCTGATTTGTGGGGGTGAGACCCCTTATATAGGTGTTGGGAGTCCTTGAATTGGACTAGATCTAGGAGACTTGGTGGGAAAGTCTCAGAATTAGAATGGACTTTGGAGTCCTAGGAAGCAGGAAACTGATTCCTTATCCTTTTAGGTCCCTTGGAGGCTAATCTACAAGGATTTATATCCTCACAGGGACTCATCTTAACAGCTGATTTCTCCCTTATTATTTAATTACGAAATTAATTAATATTAAGGGTTTTGGGCCCTTTCTAATTGGGCTTCGTTATTGGACCATATCAGGTATAATTGATTTAACATTAATTATATTCTTAGGCTTTTTTTAGGCCCATATCATTTTCCCCTCAACTTCTGGAAATTCGTAAAAGATTTTGCAGAAGTTAAGTTCATTTGTTCCCTTACAGGGTATCGTTTTTTCGTAAAGTATGGAGCGACCTACACAATTACAACGATTTTCCTTGCACACGGCTTCAGGGTTGTTTTAGAACTTCCCTATTATTTTCCTTACCTTTTTCCCTTTTTGGGAACTTCCTGGTTTTTTTAGGAATTTTCCCTTAATTTCTGGGATTTTTTTTCCTAATTTTCAAGAATATTCTGATACTCATAGGTATATTTTTTTTAATATTTCAAGAGTATTTTATCAAAAATAATTTTTTGATAATTATTTTCTAATTTTCCAGAGTATTCTGATTTTCAGGAATTTTTCTGAAATTTTCAGCCCTTTTTCGACCACGATCCTAGTCGAAATTTCGACCTGGATCCTAGTCGAATTTTGGGCCAGCTCCTGAGCCCTGGTCGAAAAATGTCGACTAGGATTCACGACCTGAATCCTAGTCGAGTTAACGACCTGGATCCTGGTCGAAATTTTGGCCGCCACATGATTCCTATTCGTGAAACTTCGACTAGGTAGCACGATCAGGATTTCGACCTGGATCCTAGTCGAGTTTACGACCTGGGTCTTAGTCGAAATTCATGCCACCTTTTGACTCCTGTTCGTGAAACTTCGACTAGGATTTACGACCAGGATTTCGACCTGGATCCTAGTCGAGTTTACGACTTGGGTCTTGGTCGAAATTCATGACCTTTTTTGGACCCTGTTCGAAAGATTTCGAGCTTGATTCACGACCAGGATTTCGACCTAAATCCTGGTCTATCTGATGGGTGTTTTTTTGGCTTCTGTTCGAAAGATTTTGAACTGGATTCACGACCTCAAATACGACCTCAATCCTGGTCTTTTTGATGGTTTGATTCTATTGGGCTTTTCCTAATCCAATTTGGATTTGGGCCTGG
Organism: Apium graveolens; assembly: GCF_009905375.1. Lineage (NCBI taxonomy): Eukaryota > Viridiplantae > Streptophyta > Magnoliopsida > Apiales > Apiaceae > Apium > Apium graveolens. Next base: position 164,707,193 of record NC_133654.1, on the reverse strand, counting down.
TCTTTTTCCTTATTGAACCTTTAATTAGGTCTTTTCCAAATTCAAATTGGATTTGGGCCGTGATTTGGGCCTTTTCCAAATTTAACTTGTATATATATATATATCCTCTAAATTTTTTCAGAATGCCCGGGAATATTCTGGAATGTTCCAGATTTTGAGCTTTTTCTTTGGGCTTCCAACTTATTGGGCTTTTTGTCCCTTTGTCTTCCCTCTTCTCTATATATAAAGAAGTAAGTGGAGTTGTCCACTCCTCACTTCTCATTTCTCAATTTTCTTCCTCTCTTCTTCTCTCAAAAATATTGGAGGCTTAAGGATTACTATAGGTCGGAGTTCTTGTTCCACGAAGCTTTCTTTCTAGCAGATCAATCATTATTTCAGGTAATATAGATACTTCCTTTACTTTATTCATTTTTATACACTCTTTACATATAAAGTTTGTGTTTACAAACTGTTTTCTTTTCTGCTTCCTTAGATGGCGGATAAGAAATTAGCCCATTTGGCCAAGATGAACGTGGCCAAGAAGTCGAACGAGTTCCCAATTCGATCAAGATATACTTCCTTGATTGAAATGATCAATACCCGAGGGGACGTATCCATCCAACGCCCATCTAGACGCGTTTGATCATGTCAACATTTTTCCGGATCCAAAGGAGTTGGACAAAATGAAATCTTTCTTCAAGATCAAGGAGCCGTACAAGCTAGTTCCCGCAGGTCCTGCCGACAGGGCCTGCCACTGGAAGAAGGACTCATTATGTGTCTTTAGGGACTCTCTAAGGGCAGGTATCAGACTCTCTTTTCATCCTTTTATTCCAATTTTGGTAGCTGATGTGGGCATTAGCCCTTTCCAACTTCCTCCAAACTCCTGGAGGTTGATTCTCTGCTTTTTGTCACAATGTGCCAAACACGATGTATCTCCAACGGTCACCGTGTTTAGAAAGATTTTTCAGTTTAAGAACAGCCCAAACAAGAATGTGGGGTGGGTTTCTTTGAACCAACGCCCCACTGCCCCCCATATAGTGAATGGGAAGTCCATCACTGACAATAACTTGGGGTGGAAAAAAGAGTTTCTTTATGTTCTCTGGGAAGGCGGCGACTGAGGGACTCTCTTTCGCTCTTCCTTTGGGCAAGCTGTAGATGGAAGCCCGAATGATATTGTTTTGACTGAGGAGAAGACCAGGGCTTTCAATCTACTTACTCTGGATAATGGAACATCGTATTCCTGGTATCTCATTAGAGAGACGGTTCTTGTTAAACGCGATATTTCTCCTATTTCTAAGAAAGGTATATTTCCTTATAGTGGTTTTATGTTTTCCTTATCTTTTACTATCTTTCCAACTCCTTTTCCTTTAATTTGTGCAGTGGCCGAGATGATCGAAGAGGATACCAAGCCTAAAGACCTGGAAACAACCAGGATGAAGCACGCTGGAAAGGCCTTCAAGGACCCGCGCCTCGGGGATCGCTTCCCTGAGTTTTTACTTCAAACAAGAGACGAGGACGAAGAAGGCCCCATCCAACCCCTGCGTACCAAACAGAAGCCACGGGCCTTCTTTCAACCTGCATGGGGAATTCGGGAAAAAGACACGATCGTTGGCAATACTAAACACGCCAAAGAATGGTCAATTCAGTCTATTTCCCCTGTAGACTACCAAGACTTTGTCCTCCAACAAGAATTGGAGGCTTATGAGCTTTTTGGTGCTCAGGCTCTAGCGACGGTATATTTCTTCTCTCTTTTTTTATTACTATTACCTTTTCTCATGATTTTCCTTATTTCTCACTTCTTCTTTATCACTTAAAGGAGAACGTCCATTTTCAAGAGGCGCTTCACCAAGCTAAGGCTTGGAAGGTTGTACTAGAGGATACGACTAAAAAATTGGAAGAGGCCAACCAAGAAATTGAAAACCTCAAGGCCCAACTTGCCTCCTCAACTTCCGACTTGGAAACGGCTCGGGCTGAGATTGTGATTCTCAAAAATAAAAAAGATAAAGCCTTTGATGCCTGGATGGACACTCGGGAGTTCCAAGACCTGATGGTGGAGCACGATGCGCTTACTCAACCCGTGAGCTACAAAGAGGGTTGGGATTCCGCGGTTGAGGCCATTCAGGTGGAGTACCCGGAAACACTTTAGGCAGACTCCTTCCCCTGCCCTCTCAAGGTTCCAAGGTTGGGGGAGTAACTGATAGGGTTGTGGAGCTTGTTCGGGAAGAGGAACGATCAGCTCCTTCTCCTGATCACAGAGCTTCTTCATCAAAGGCCCAGGTCGTGAGCCAAAGTCAAAAAAGAAAGGAGCCTAAGTCCAGTTCCGGGGAAGAGGAATCCTCATCCGAGGAAGAGGCTGAGCCGAGTGTGAAAAAGGTCAGAGTAGAGGAGCCCCCAAAAGCACCTGAGGCGACTGATGATAGTTCCGAGAAGACCTCCACGGAGACTTCTGAAGAAACTTCCGAGGGGCCAACTCAAGAGACGTCTGAGGAGACTTCAGATAGTGGCTCCGAAGAATCTGAGCCTTCTAAGGCCCAACTCCCTTTCCTTATGTATTTTTCTTTTGTTCAGACATTTTCAGACTTTGTAATAGACTTTGGATATTTTTACTTATTTTGTCTTGTAATCCAATCTCAAATATTATCATAGTTCAACCTTTCGAGTTTCGGAACTCAAGTTTATAACTTGGTTTTGTCTTTCAGAATCTAACAATGCAACAAACTAGATCAAACTGAATGTTTTTTATTATAACTTGGTATTTACAACACATTACACGAGATGGGTTCAACCCTGATAAAACTAAAACATATCTTCTATTAAATTTATAAAAATCCTAAGCAAACAAAGCTTCAGGGTGCTTTTTAACCTACTTATCATCTTGACAAGTGATAATTGTGCTTGATCATTTTACACATAATAAACCTTCAGGTTCTGTGCATGCCAGGTTCTGGGAACTTCAAAACCATAGTCTCCAGATTGTTGGTTCCTCTTCCTTGAACACTTTTGACCTTGTATGGACCTTCCCAATTTGGGGCAAGTTTTCCTTTCTGCCCAACTCCAGAAGCTTCCGCCTTCCTCAGAACCAAGTCACCTTGCCTGAAGAACCTTTCTTTAACCCTTAGGTTGTAATAGAACGAAGTCTTTTTCTGATATTCCACTATTTTCGCGTGTGCCTCATCTCGTACTTCATCAATTAGATCCAAGGCTAATCTTTGCCCTTCCTCATTTTCCTCAGCATTAAAAGCTTGGATCTTGGGAGACGAATGTGATATCTCCACAAGAATAACCGCCTCTACCCCATTTGCTAATATGAAAGGAGTTGCTCCAGTTGTGACTCCAGTTGTGACTCTACAAGAAGTTCTATAGGCCCATAGTATTGGGAGTATTTCATCCACCCAGTTATTCCTTGATTTCTTGATCCTCTTCTTTTCTCCATCCAGGATTATTAGATTCACCACTTCCGCTTGCCCATTGGCTTGCGGTGAGCTACAGAGGTAAACCGCAACTCAATCTCATTCTCCTCACAATACTTCTTGAATTCTTCATTGTTGAACTGTGTTCCATTATCGGTAACTAGGATACAGGGAATTTCGTATCGACACATGATGCTTTCCCACAGGAATTGTGCAACCTGCTTAGTTGTGATCTTGGCCAAAGGCTTAGCTTCAATCCACTTAGTAAGATAATCAATGGCTACAATCAGGAACTTCCTTTGTGCCATGGCCATGGGGAAGGGCCCAAGTATATCCATTCCCCACATGGCAAAGGGGATGGGAGAGTTGATGGAAGTTAACATCTCAGGGGGTTTCCGAACAAACAGTGCATGTTTTAGACATCGATCACACTTCTTCACATATTCTCTGGCATCGGCCATCATCTCTGGCCAATAAAAGCCTAAACAGGTTATCTTATGAGCCAGTGCTCTGCCCCCCAGGTGTTGCCCACAGATACCTTCATGTACTTCTTCAAGAGCCAAGCGTGCCTCATCGGGCCTGAGACATCTTAAGTAAGGAACCACATAAGATCTTTTGTATAAAATCCCATCGACCAAGGAGTATCTCAGTGCTCGAACAACCAACTTTCGTGCTTCAGTCACATTATTTGGCAGCCAACCAGTTTGAATATGGGCTTTGATGGGATCTATCCATGACATCCCCAGCCCTATAGGAGCTACAAGCTTAACATCAATGCTCCGTGTTTTCAAAATGCAGAAATTTACTCTTCCCGAACTTTGCTCTATCTCTGATGAAGCAAACTTTGACAATGCATCCACCTTAGCATTTTCCTCCCTCGGGATGTGATCAACATGGAATTCATTGAACTGAGTCATCACAGCCCTTACTAGGCGGACATACTTAGCCATTCTATCATCCTTTGCCTCAAACTCTCCCTTAACCTGGGATATGACCAACTTCGAGTCTCCAAAGACTTTTAAGTTCTTGACTCTCAGTGTCCCTGCTAGGCCAATGCCAACTATCAGAGCTTCATATTTTGCTTTATTATTTGTAGTTGGGAAGTCTAGCTTCATAGCATATTCAATCAAGAACCCATCGGAGTTTTGTAAAACTAACCCTGCTCCACTTGAATTTGTTTTTGATGCTCCATCAAAATAGAGAACCCAATATTCCTTCTCCTTAACTCCCTTTTCATTGTTTTCTTTATCACCTTCTGTGTTTTAAGGTATAGTATCTTCCTACCCCCCGACTTCTTGGTTGGGTATGGTACATTCCACCACGAAGTTAGCCAATGCCTGGGCTTTTATTGCCGTTCATGGCTTGTACTTGATGTCAAATTCTCCCAATTCTATTGCCCACTTAATCAGTCTCCCACTAGCTTTAGGGCTATGAATAATATTTCTCAAGGGCTGATTTGTTAGCACTTCAATTTTATGATCCTGAAAGTAAGGACGTAACTTTCTTGAAGCCATTACCAAGGCTAAAGCGAACTTTTTAATAGTTGAATAATTCAACTCAGCTCCAAGTAGAATTTTGCTAACATAGTATATGGGTTTCTGGATTTTAAGTTCCTTCTTAACCAATACAGCGCTCAAGGCATTTTCTGAAACGGCCAGGTACAAGTATAAAGTTTCATTCAGAGCTGGATTGGCCAACAACGGGGCCTGGGCCATATATTTCTTTAATTCTTCGAATGCCTTCTGGTTTTCCTCAGTCCATACGAAATCCTTAACCTTCTTCAAGGACTTGAAGAACGACAAACACTTCTCCTCAGATTTGGAGATGAACCGCCCCAATGTAGCAACCCTTCCAGTGAGCTTTTGAACATCTTTAATAGTCTTTGGTGGCTCCATATCCAAGATTGCCTTTATTTTATCGGGATTGGCCTCGATTCCTATATTGGAGACCATCAGTCCCAAGAACTTTCCAGATCCCACTCCGAAAGCACACTTTGCAGGATTTAACATCATTTTGTGGTATCTCAGGACCTCAAAAGCTTCCCTCAAATGGGTTATATGGTCAGTCTTTACTAGACTCTTGACTAACATGTCATCGATATAAACTTCCATGGTCTTGCCAATAAGATCCTTGAAAAACTTATTTACCAACCTTTGATAGGCGGCTCCTGCATTCTTGAGACCAAACGCCATAACAAGATAACAAAAAACACCAATATCAGTAATGAATTATACCTTTGGGATATTATCCTTGTACATCTTGATCTGATTATATCCACTAAATCCATCTATGAAGCTCAAGATCTCATGACCAGTAGTAGCATCTATCAATGTATCTATCATTGGCAATGGGAAACAGTCCTTAGGGCATGCGTCATTCTGATCGGTGAAATCAACACACATCCTTCTTTTTCCATTAGCCTTCTTTACCATCACAGGGTTTGCTAACCATTCTGGAAACTGTATCTCTTCAATGAAACCAGCCTCTAAGAGCTTCTCTACTTTTTGTTTGATAGCTTTGTGCCTCTCTGGAGCAAAGCTTCTTTTCTTTTGCTTCACAGTCTTTCGATTTGGATCCACATTCAGCTTGTGAGTGATCAGTTCTGGGTCTATGTCCGACATATCAGCTGCCGACCATGCAAACGCATCACTATTTTCTTGCAAAAATTTCACCAACTTCCCTCTAAGGGGCTCCTCTAGTGTTGCTCCAATGAAAGTCACTTTCTCAGGATTCTCGGGAACCAAAGGAATCAGGGCCAAGTTTTCTGCTGGCATCCTTCTTTTCTCATCATTCTCACGAATATCCAGATCTTCAATAGGCAGAACCTTGTCATCTTTTGATCTCCTCTCTCTTCTCCAATCCCATTCCGGGTGGGAAACTTCATCACTGAATGATAGGAAGAAGGGACTGCCTTGAAGGCATGTATCCCTGTTCTTCCCATTATTGCATTGTAAGTCGAACTAGCCTTCACCACCACAAAGTCCAACATATGTGTTGCTTATATTGGTTCCTGACCTATTGTCATTGGCAACCTAATTATCCCTTCCATAGGGCACTCCACTCCTGCGAATCCATATATCGGCATATCAGTCGGGGTTAATTGAGAATCATTGTAACCTACCCTTAGAAAGGTATCATGGAGTAAGATGTCCACCGAGGCACCGTTATCTATAAGGACCCTCTTTACCGGGCTTTTCCCTATTATTTGTGTTATGACTAGCGGATCGTCATGAGGAAATTTCACACCCTCCAAGTTAAGATCATCAAATGCCATTGTCACTCCTGTCCTAGCCCTCTTCGGGGCTTCCCCAACAATATGCATAACTTCTCTAGTATATGCTTTCCTTGAGTTCTTGGATAATCCAGCAGCAGTTGGTCCTCCAAAGATTATATTTATCACAAGCCCTCGGGGTCGCGGTCCTTCAAAGATTGCATTTATCACCGGTCCCCTAGGATGGGGATTTCGCCCCTGATCGTCTTGGTCCCTCCTACAATCATCAAAGTTCTTTCTCCCATTGTTGTTCCCATCTCCTCCATCTCTAGTGTACTTGCTCAATCTTCCTTTTTGAATGAGGAATTCTATTTCATCTTTTAATTGTCTACACTCATCGATGTCATGACCATCATCCTTGTGAAATCTGCAATATTTACTCTTATCTAGCTTGGTGGGATCAGCCTTCAAGGGTTTAGGCCAACGAATGTCTCTATTTTTCTCAATTTCCATCAAGATCTGGCTTCTAGGAGCATTCAACTTAGCATATTCAGTGAACTTTTGCCCAGGTCATCCCTTCTTCGGGGTCGAATTAGTGTTTTGCGCAGTTCTGGGATACTTGTCCTTAGCAATATAGTCTAGATCAGTCTTTCGTTTCTTGCCACCAGCGGGCTCGTTATTCACTACTGTCTTCCTCATGCTCTCCTCCACTTTGATGTATTTCCCGGCCCTATCTTGGAGCTGCAACATGCTTTCAGGGGCACTTGGCCAAAGACATCTTGAAGAACTCATCCCTAGTTCCTGTTAGTCTCTAAACACACGCTCATAATACACGCAAGTATACGAGTTCGCAAGTAGTATAGAATCTTTTCTAGTTCATTCCCACAGAGAGTGTATTGGTTAACTAATTAATTCACGCACTTAAGCAACAATGTATGTTTATTATTTAATGCTAAGACGATGACGCAGTGAAGTTGTTTATAACTAAGAATTAAACTAATAATTATAACTATGATAATAAGATTGATTAAATTAATAAGTATGACAAACATGGGAGTCTAACTTCATTAAATACTTCATTCAATAGCCTTATTGTTCTAAACCTTAGCATGCAATGGTGATGACACTAATCAGATAACACGAAACTGATAAACAACAACTTTTATTGCACGAGTACCATACTACCAGACATCCACAAAAGAGATAGAAGCTGAATAGACACCAAATATATTGAGACCCTATATGTCTATAAAATTTGATAACATAACGGTTTAAGCACAAGTTATCTATCTTGATTACACAGGACAAGTAAGATGGTTAAAATTACCTACGAATCACGCATGACAATACATGAACCTATGCTAGCATGGTAAGTTCTAAATCCTTAAATTCACTTTCGCTTCATTAAGAATTAACACACTATCTTATAAGTTCGCGACGCTCATAAGAGAATACGCACAACCAATACTAGGATATCATACAATTACCACATACTAAGGCATCAAACAATTTAACTAAAGAAATCCATAAATAAATCCGCTAGAACCCCACGATAACAATTAGCCCATAATCAGACTCATCATCAACGTGGGTTCCAATGAAAGCATGGTATATAAAAACATAGTATTTATAACGAATAAATAAAACCAAGTACAAACAAGAGTATAGGTTCAACAAAACAAAACAAAGATTCACAAGAATAAAATAGATCGTCTTCGCCTTTGTTGAATTGTGCTATAGGTCTCTTATCGTCTTCTCCTTGTGCTCTGGCAAGTCTCCTGCTTAGAAAATGATCTTGAGTTATCAATATATAGCTGTCCAATCAACCCAGGAGTCCAGAAAATAGAATTGTAATAGAATTAGGATTTTATTATCCCGACACGGCGCGGCCGTGCGCTTTATCAGCGTGGGCACTCTGGCTCCTTGTACTTCGGCGCAGGCGCTCGCTTGTTCAGCGCGGGCGCGTTGGGCTTCTGCCAGAAATAAATTCTTTTCTTTTTCTTTATCTTGCAGCTTCGAGCAGGCTTCAACGAGCTTTTATTCCAACACCACCTAGATACCATATTAGCACCAAAACAATGCTAATTCAGATATTAATGCCTGAAATGCAAAAACACTAGAAAATACGTTAAAAAACTTACCAACTTGAGTACAAATGCATCAATCCAAAGCTTATTAGAGCATAATAAAGTGTCATAATGCCACTCAACATACCCCCAAACTTGAATCGATGTTTGTCCTCAAGCATAAACAGACTCAAAGAACAAAAAATAGAAATGCATGAATGCAACTAATATGAATGCAATGATCCCCATAGAATAACTAAACCAACCAATAAGCAACACCTCAGCAAATGCAATTATTCGCATAAAGATCATTCAAATCTCTCAAATCAACCTACAACCAGAGATGTGCGTGTGTGCAAATGCTTACAGATATACTATTACTACTAGACCGACAACCACGACTCACTACTTATCAAAACAATCCCAAGTTTATAAATAGAATAAAAGCTAGACTCAAAATAACTTGTAACACTTCAATTCTTATATCAGAGTTTTTATGGATTCATTCTTTTATTCACAATAACACAACACAAGTATGCTTATTTGATCGTTCGATGAGTGAGGTCCTCAAAAGACTTATATAATAGTACCCATGTAGCGAGCGTTAGGTTAGCAAATCCCAGACTATAAAAGCCTTAGGTCACTAGGCACAAAGTCCCCTAAGAATTTAATAACTCGAGTACTAAAGAGCCCACTCGTGATCAATTATACATAACACTTATTCTTTTTTTTTCTTTTTTTTATTGTTTTTTCCATAAATTTATGAACGAGTGTGTTTCGCTCCATCTCGTTCAACCCTAGACTACTCATATAAATATGAGCCGACTACTAGCCAATTGACACCTAGCCACATAACTAGCAATGAAATCCAATTTCTCCAATATTTTAAATATCCATGTCTTTTATTATTAAGAGAATATCCTAAATTCCAAATATAAACAAGTGATTAAACCTCGACAATCAAACAAACCATGACTATGATCTAGCACTCTAACAACCTATAAGACTTAGTGGAATACAATTATTTGTAGCATGCAAATCAATCCAATAAGACTCAGCATCACCAAATATGACATCACTACACTAGCATCAATTTCACAAGTTAATCGGAAAATTATCTAAGGGATCATGTTATAATGCAAATGCATGAAACTACATGAACAAAATATCATAAAACTACCAAAAAAAACTACATGGAAAAATATGCAACTATATGAAATACAACTATCATGAACATGCAAACTATATCAGACTCACACAAACTATATTCCTTCAACTACTACCCCCAAACTTAAAATATTCACTGTCCTCAGTGAAGGTAATAGTAAGGAATCAGGCATACCTATTGTGAATTAGAATCCTCACCCTCAACAGGTTGAGTGTCAGGCGTGTCTGGAGGCAGATACACTGAATCCTCACCAAAAACTGGCCACTGGATGTCAACACCGGTGGCTCGAAAAGCTATCCCAAGTGCCTGGGTGAGATCATGTGTAAACCGACTATGGATGTCATGCATCGCATTCATCCTCCTCGCGAGACGCCTATACTGCATCAAACTCAAACCATCTCCCATCTCTGCTTCTGCTTCCTCCTGCAGCTACTGCTGCTGCGACGAACCAACCTCCTCTTCATACTGAGCTCTCCAAGCTGCTCAGCGGGCATGCGGAGAACCTCCTGCAGTAGCAGCCTCCATGGGCACACCACATGGCAGATGATCATATGAATAAACAAGCCCCTTAGGATCGGGCTTCCCTCCATACCACTCATGCATGCTCTGCAGCGTAGAACTGTCAATAGGAGCACTGGGGAGCTACAGCTGCTCATGTGCTGGCCAATGAACACCAACTGCCATGCACAACTTCGTCACAATGGATGCATACGGCATAGCACATGTAGTACCTCCCCTCAAGAATCTCAGAATCCCCTGATATATCACCATCCCCAAGTCAATGTAATCACCCTGCAGAATCCCCCACAGCAGACGAGCACGCTCCACAGTAATCTCATGCACATGCGAAGATGGCATGATGTTAGCATAAATAAATGAGTTCCAAGCCTGTGCAAACCTGCTCATGCACGACGCCAAGAATGTGGAGTAATCAGTAGTGCCCCTCTTGAACTTCCAATGAGTCTCAGGAACACAGAGAATAGCAACGATGAGATCCAAATCAAAGTCCTTCGGACTCTTATCATTCCAAGTGTCCTGACCCACCTTCCTTGCGGGCTGCTTAATCACCACCCTGATAGCATCAGCACTGTACTCTACAGTCCTCCCCCTTACCACCATGAAACCATTCTTCTCCGCCTTGGCGTTTGTATAGAACTCCCGCACAACACTAATGGGCACAGCAGCGGGAGCCTCATAAAAAGAAACCCAGCCCATCTCGAGAATAATCTCTAACAGGTTACCATCCTTCCCTGATGGCAGAAAACCTCGCTTCTTAGCAATAGGCTTCGAGAGAAGCCTTGTGTACTCCTACTCATCCTCAGGAGTAGAAAACCTGGGCCTCACACCACCCGCAGATGAAGAGTCAGTGGTGCTGCTTCCAACTTGTGTTCATTATCTCTTAGGTGCCATCGAGATTGAAGAAGAAAGAATAAAAACTTAAGTGTTTAGAGAGAATCTGTGTTGAGAGTTTGTGAATTGCTGGAGAAGTTATGTGTAAGTGTATGTATTTATAGGTGGAGAGGTATGAATTCTATAAGGAAAAGAAGTGGGAATTGATTATGGGAATCGTGGGAATAAGGGAAGTGATTAGGAGGGGGAATTGTGGGATGTGAAGAGTAAAAATTGGGTTGGAATTGATTTTTGGTTAAAAATCCCGATTTTACCTTAAAACTGCCCTTTTTATATATTTTTTTCGAACAGGGACCAGGTGCGGGCGCGCACTAGGACAGCGCGGGCGCACTCACTTTCTGGAAAATCGGCACGAGCGCACGCTTGGACAACGGGCGCGCTTAGCTACTGGAAAAATGGCACGACCGCGCGCTTGTTTAGCGTGGGCGCGCCCAACTTCTGTAGTTGACCCTGAATTTTTTTATTTTCTTGGTTTTTTGTATTTTTCTCTTTTCTTCTTGCTTCTTCTACCTACTAATGTACAACATACTTGGGTTGCCACCCAAGAACCGCTTCTTTTACGTTACTAGCTCGACGTAGAATCTTATGATCAAATGGACAATAAAACGGCACTAACCACCTCGCGATTTGCGTGTCTCCATAATAATGCTTCAACCTCTGACCATTTACCATGAATGCTTGGCCCGGATCATTCTCAAAAATTTCCACCGCTCCATGTGGAAACACAGTTTTGACAATAAACAGACCTGACCATCTTGACTTCAACTTTCCAGGAAAAAGACGGAGACGAGAGTTGAATAAAAGAACTTGTTGCCCCGGTATAAATGACTTGAGCACTAGACCCCTATCGTGCCACCTCTTGACTTTCTCCTTATAAATTTTGTTGTTCTCATAAGCTTGAAGTCGAAACTCGTCAAGTTCATTTAACTAAAGCATCCTCTTCTTTCTAGCCGCATCCAAGTCCAGATTCAACTTCTTCAAAGCCCAATATGTCTTATGCTCGAGCTTCACAAGTAAATGACACCCCTTACCATAAACCAACTAAAACGGCGACATTCCCAATGGAGTCTTATATGCTGTTCTATAGGCCCAAACAGCTTCATCAAGCTTCAAAGACCGATCCTTCCTTGATGGACACACCAATTTCTCCAAAATGCGCTTGATGTCTCCGTTAGATACCTCAGCTTGACCATTCGTCTGAGGATGATAAGCCATAGCAATACGATGATTCACATTATACCTTTTCATCATAGCAGTGAACTTGCGATTGCAAAAATGCGACCCCTCATCACTGTTTATGACTCTTGGAGTTCCAAACCTTGTGAATATCTTCTTGTAAAGAAAATTAAGCACCACTTTCGCAACATTCGTTGGAAACGCCTTAACTTCAACCCATTTCGACACGTAATCAATCGCCAACAAGATATACAGATTGTTATAAGATGAGATAAATGGCCCCATGAAGTCAATTCCCCAAACATCGAAGACCTCAACCTCGAGAAGCACATTAAGAGGCATCTCATCCCTCTTAGACATATTACCCACATGTTGACATCGATCACATTTCAAAATGAACTGATGAGCATCTTTAAACAACGTCGACCAAAAGAAACCTACTTGAAGAACACGAGCTGCTGTCTTTTCTCCACCATAATATCCTCTATAAGTTGTTGAGTGGAAATCTCACAAGATCCCCCCATTTCGCTATAAGGAATACAACTTCTAATGATTTGGTCAGCTCCTTGGCGAAAAAGAAACGGCTCATCCCACATATACCACTTCACCTCATGTAGAAACTTCTTTCTTTAAGCATAAGATAAGTCGGGAGGCATGATATTACTCACAAGGTAGTTCACAATGTCTGCAAACCATGGTTCTTCTTCTTGCACTCCAAACAGTTGCTCGTCGAGAAAAGACTTGTTTATTAATGTCTTATCCAATGAAGTAGCATTAGGATTTTCTAAACGCGAGAGATGATCAGTGACTTGATTTTCAGTTCCTTTTCTGTCCTTGATCTCTAGTTCAAATTCTTGGAGCAAAAGAACCCATCTAATCAGTCTAGGCTTCGAGTCCTTTTTTGAGATGAGATATTGGATTGCGGCGTGATCCGTAAAAACTGTCATTTTAGTCCCAAGTAGATAAGATCGAAATTTCTCAAAACCATAAACAATAGCGAAAAGATCTTTCTCTGTAGTAGTATAATTCAGTTGGGCACCATTTAGGGTCTTACTAGCATAGTAGACCATATGAAATATGTTGTTTTTCCTTTGCCCAAGAACTGCTCCAACTGTATAGTCGCTTGTATCACACATCATTTCAAAAGGCTCTTTCCAATCAGGTGCCGTTATAACCGGTGCCGTGATTAGACTCTTTTTTAATGTCTCAAAAGCTGCAAGGCACTCGTCATCAAACTTGAAAGGAACATCTTTCTCCAACAGACTGCACAAAGGCTTCGAAATTTTTGAGAAGTCTTTGATGAAACGCCTGTAGAAATTCGCATGACCAAGAAAACTGTAAATTCCCTTAACAGAAATGGGTAAGGGAAGATTCTCAATGACCCCCACCCTGGCCTTATCCACCTCAAGACCCTTACTAGAAACTTTGTGCCCGAGAATGATGCCCTGTCACACAATAAAGTGACATTTTTCCCAATTGAGAACCAAATTGGTCTCAACACACCTCTTGAGTACATGTTTAAGATTTTGCAAGCATTCATCAAAAGAATCGCCAAAGACTGAGAAGTCATCCATGAACACCTCCACATTCTGGCCAATCATGTCAGAAAAAATGGTCATCATACATCTCTGAAATGTGGTTGGCGCACCACACAGTCCAAAAGAAACTCGTCTGAAGGAGAAAGTACCAAATGGACAAGTGAAGGTAGTTTTCTCCTGATCTTCTAGAGCGATACAAATCTGATTGTAACCCGAATATCCATCCAGAAGACAATAGTACTCATGACCGACCAACCGGTCAAGCATCTGATCAATGAAGGGAAAAGGGAAGTGAACCTTCTTAGTGGCTTTATTTAGCTTCCAGTAGTCCATGCAAACTCTCCACCCCTTGAATGTCCTTGTAGGAATAAGCTCATTCTTCTCATTTGCTACCACAGTAATTCCACCTTTCTTTGGCACACGTTGAACCAGGCTTACCCATGAACTGTCAGAGATAGGGTAGATGATCCCTGCATCTAGCCACTTAAGAATTTCTTTCTTCACTACTTCCTTCATGATAGGATTAAGTCTTCTTTGTTGCTCGACCGTAGGTTTGCTACCTTCCTCTAGCAGAATTTTATGCATACAGTAAGAAAGGATGATTCCCTTGATATCTGTTATAGTCCATCCGATAGCCGACTTGAACTCTCTCAGAATCCTCAAAAGCGTTTCCTCATCACTACCTGAAAGATCAGATGCAATAATAACAGGCAGAGTAGATGCATCGCCTAAAAATGCATACTGCAAATGTTCAGGTAAAGGCTTAAGCTCAAGAGTGGGAGCTTCCTTAATAGACGGCTTGAGGCGTTTGGGAGCTTTGTTCAATTCCTCCATTCCAAGAGATTCAAAAGGCATATCAATTTTCTTTTTCCAGGGAGAAGCATTCAAATATTGTAATTATTCTTCCCCTTCGTCATCTTCACTATCTAAATTCCCCAATAAGGCTTTTTCTAAGGCATCGAATCTTAGCAATTGATCAAGTTCCGCGGTGACCGCCGAATCGACCAACTCCATTTTTAAGCACTCCTCATTATCAGTAAGTAATTTCATAGCATTGAACACATTAAAGGTAACATCCTGATCCAGAACTCGCATGGTGAGCTCACCCTTCAGCACATCTATCAAGGTTCGACCAGTTGCCAGGAAGGGTCTTCCCAAGATTATGGGAATCTTCTTATCCTCCTCGAAATCAAGAATTATAAAATCAGCAGGAAAGATGAGTTTATCAACCTTGACCAAGACATCCTCCACAATACCTCGCGGATATGTAATAGAAAGGTCGGCCAACTGCAAGGTCATATAAGTCGGTTTGGGATCAGGTAAATCCAATTGCTTAAAAATTGAAAAAGGCATCAGATTGATGATAGCTCCCAAGTCACATAAGCATTTGTCAAAAGACGATTTTCCAATAGTACATGGAATAGTGAAGCTTCCTGGATCTTTAACTTTCGGAGGCAACTTCTGTTGCAGCACAACACTGCATTCCTCTGTGAGAGCGACTGTCTCTAAATCGTCTAGCTTCACCTTCTGAGAGAGAATACCTTTCATAAACTTTGCATAACTAGGCATCTGCTTGAGAGCCTCGGTGAAAGGTATGTTGATATGAAGTTTCTTGAACACCTCCAGAAACTTCTTAAATTGCTTGTCTATCTTTTTCTTCTGCAGCCGCTTGAGAAAAGGCGGTGAATGATAGATCTGTTTCTCCCCTGTATTACCCTCAGGAGGAGTGTGCTCAACAGTAGTCTTCCTTGGTTCCACTTCTTCATCCTGCTGCACTACTTCTTTCTCAGCCCCAACTTCTTCAGTTAACTCTTGAGTTTGTTCGGGATTCGCAACCTTTCTCGACCTTAAAGTGATTTCCTTTACTTGCTCTGTAGCTTCCCTCTTTCCTGGCACTTCAGTGTCACTAGGTAATGTACCAGGCTGACGATTTAGCAAGGCATTGGCAGTTTTCCCAATTTCATTTTCCAAGGTCTTGATAGAAATAACTTGACTCTTGCACATAAGCTTCAAATCCTCTAATTTTAAATTTTTCATTGGCTTGTTACAGCTGGAGTTGCTGTCTAGGTGTATACTGTGGTTGCTAAAAACCAGGGGGGTTGTATTATTTAGCTGGGTACTGCTGATAAGGCTATTGAACCGCATTCTGAGCATTGCTCGAACTGAAATTAGGATGATTGCAGTTGTTGGGATGATAGGTGGCTGGAACAGGTTGTTGCGATCGCTGGAAGTTGCTCACGAACTGAGCTGATTCACTAGAAATTATGCACTGATCAGTCTCATGGGCACCAACACAAAACTCACAGACACTAGCAATTTGATTTACTCCATAATTAGCCAAAGTGTCCACCTTCATTGTCAAAGCCTTAAGTTGGGCATCGATAGCAGTTGATGCGTCCAACTCCATAATTCCTACAACTTTTCCCTGAGTCAGTCTTTGGGAAGGATTCTTGTACTCATTAGCAACCATCAGTTCAATAAGTTCATAAGCTTCATCGTAGCTCTTAGCCCACAAGGATCCTCTTGATGCTGCATCAAGCATGGGTCTAGAAGTTGCACCCAAGCCATTATAGAAGCAATTAATAATCATCCAATCAGGAATGCCATGGTGTGGACACTTCCTTAGCATCTCCTTATACCGATCCCAAGCCTCAAACAGAGATTCGCCTGTTTGCTGAGCAAACTGGGTAAGAGCATTCATGTTTGCAGCAGTCTTCTCCATGGGAAAGAATTTAGTGAGAAACTTTTACGCAAGATCCTCCCAAGTGGTGGTAGATCCTTCTGGAAGAGAGTGTAACCAGCACTTAGCCTTGTCCCTCAGAGAGAATGGGAACAGGCATAGCTTGATAGCATCTTCAGTCACATCATTGAATTTGAAAGTGTCGCAGATCTCGATAAAATCCCTGATGTGCATATTGGGGTCTTCAGTAGGAGAATCGCCAAACTGAATTGAGTTCTGTATCATCTGAATCATGCTTGACTTGATCTCAAAAGTGTTAGCCTTGATGGCTGGTCTGATGATGCTTGACTGAATGTTATTAATCTTAGGCTGAGAATAGTCCATCAAAGCCTTCGGATTTTCTACTTGATCTCCCATCGCTACTACTACTAGTTCTTCGACTTTCTCTTCTTCTTCCTCGGCTTCATCCAGTATTCTCTTACGAGTACGCGAACACGTATGCATACACCCTCGCTAGAGTACCTGAAATAAGACAAGAAAATAGATAAGTACCGATGTCCGAGTCAATGAACTTTAACGACCATTGATGGAAAGCACATAAACTATCAATTAACACTGCAGTCCCCGGCAGCGGCGCCAAAAACTTGTTAGCCGCTAAACACACACTAATAATACACGCAATTATACGAGTTCGCAAGTAGTATAGAATCTTTTCTAGTTTATTCCCACAAAGACTGTATTGGTTAACTAATTAATTCATGCACTTAAGCAACAATGTATGGTTATTATTCAATGCTAAGATGATAACGCAGTGAAATTGTTTATAACTAAGAATTAAACTAATAATTATAACTATGAGAATAAGATTGATTGAATTAATAAGTATGATAAATATGTGATTCTAACTTCATTAAATACTTCATTCAATAGCCTTATTATTCTTAACCTTAGCATGCAATGGTGATGACACTAATCAAATAACACGAAACTGATAAACGCCAATTTTCGTTGCACGAGTACCATACTACCAGACATCCACAAAAGAGATAAAAGCTGAATAGACACCAATTATATTGAGACTTTATATGTCTATAGAATTTGACAACATAACGGTTTAAGCACAAGTTATCTATCATGATTATATAGGGCAAGTAAGATGGTTAAAATTACCTAAGAATCATGCATGACAATACATGAACCTATGCTAGCATGGCAAGTTCTAATTCCTTAAATTCACTTTCGCTTCATTAACAATTAACACACTATCTTATAAGTTCACAACGCTCATAAGACGAATACGCACAACCAATACTAGGATGTCATACAATCACCACATACTTAGACATCAAATAATTTAACTAAAGAAATCCATAAATAAATCCGCTAGAACCCCACGATAACAATTAGCCCATAATCGGACTCATCATCAATGTGGGTTCCAATGAAAGCATGGTATATAAAATGTAATATTTATAACGAATAAATAAAACCAAGTACAAACAAGAGTATAGGTTCAACAAAATAAGAAACAAGCATCCAAGATTATAACTCAAAACAAAGATTCACAACAGTAAACTAGATCGTCTTCGCCTTTCTTGAATTATGCTATAGGTCTCTTGTTGTTTTCTCATTGTGCTCTGGCAAGTCTCCTTTTTAGAAAACGGTCTTGAGTTATCAATATATAGCAGTCCAATCAACCCAGGAGTCCAGAAAATAGAATTGTAATAGAATCAGGATTTTATTATCCCGACACGGCGCGGCCGCGCGCTTCATCAGTGCAGGTGCACTGGCTCCCTGTACTTCGGCGCGGCCGCGCGCTTGTTTAGTGTGGGCGCGCTGGGCTTCTGCCGGAAATAACTTCTTTTTTTTCTTTATCTTGCGGCTTCGAGCCGGCTTCAACGAGCTTTTATTCCAAGACTACCTAGACACCATATTAGCACCAAAACAATGCTAATTCACCTGATTCACAGATTAATGCCTGAAATGTAAAAACACTAGAAAACACGTTAAAAACTTACCAACTTGAGTACAAATGCATCAATTCAAAGCTTATTAGAGCATAATAAAGTGTCATAAATGCCACTCACCAGTTCCCTATTGCAGTGTATCATAGCTACCTTGTCATCAAGGTCCGGGACTTTTAAAGCTTCCTTTGTGAAACGATTCAGATAGTCTCTCAAGGATTCCTTTACTCCCGCACAATGCTCATGAGGGACGCTGAACTTTTCTCATGCACTCTTCCGCTGATGAATTGCTTAATAAAAGCCTGACTTAGTTCTCTGAAAGACCCAATGGAATTCGGGGGAAAATGGCTATACCATCTTTGAGCCATTCCCGACAGGGTTTGAGGAAAGACCCGACATATAATAGCGTTGTTCATGGGCTGCAGCAACAGTGCATTAGAGAATGTCCTGACATGATTAGCGGGAACTCCGGTGCCATCATAAGCTTTGATGGTGGGCATCTTGAACTTTCTTGAGATATGGGCGCTCATTATTTCTTCAGTGAATGGTGGAGTAGTTACATCAGGATCTCCAAGTGGAAGAAGATTGCATGGATCAACTCTTGGGATAGCAGTCCTTCTCTGTAACGGACCATCTAGGTCTATGATTAGAGGAGGATTTCTCCCCCTTGGAGGTAGTGGGGGTCTGGGGGCCGGGTGTGCCTCCAAGTCGCGCTTCAGCCTTTGAATCTCAACCTCGTGAGCCCTGATTCTCTCCTACACTTCTTGGGGATTCGTCCCACGGGTGCTCCTGGGATGTTGGTTACCATCAGGCATCGGCTTTTTACCAGCACGCCTCCTTCTTGGAGCCACATCATCATTCGAAGATTCAAAGTCTCTCTCAGTATAAGGACCAGAAAATTCTTGATCCTCCGGGATAGGAGCCAAACCTCGTATATAGGGGGTGTTTTCCCCCGTGCTTCACTCCATCCAGTATGTCCAACCTCGGGGTACAGGGGCATCCCTAGGGGGATTAGTGGTAACAATAGTTGAATATTCATACCTTACGGGTTGAGAGTTCACAGGTGCATGTATCTGCTGAAGTTAGGGATTCGTACCTTGAGGAGTCGGGGGATTCGTCCCTTGTAGAGCTGGGGGATTCGCCTCTTGTAGCTGAGGCTCAGTTGCCCCTATCGGGGTTCCTCCTTGGGTGGAGGCGTAGGATGAGTGTGGAGGTATCTCTACCATCAACGAAATCGTTTGAGTTTTCCCAGCTGGTGTTCCTTCAGGGGCGTTGTGTCCACTCTGTGTTCTCGCCATAGTTGTTGTTACGGTTTCCCACAGACGGCGCCAAATGTTTTGGATTAAAAACTAGGGTATATTAATTGCTGTATTTATTACTAGGGTTCATGAGCTTCGAGGCTCGATTTGACTGCTCTTGTGTCTCGTGACTTGATCTGCCTTAACAAGATGCCTACGTACCTTGCTGATTGCCAACAATCAAGTCAAAAAATGTAGTTCTGATTTATGGGGGTGAGACCCCTTATATAGGTGTTGGGAGTCCTTGAATTGGACTAGATCTAGGAGACTTGGTGGGCAAGTCTCAGAATTAGAATGGACTTTGGAGTCCTAGGAAGCAGGAAACTGATTCCTTATCCTTTAGGTCCCTTGGAGGCTAATCTACAAGGATTTATATCCTCACTGGGACTCATCTTAACAACTGATTTCTCCCTTATTAATTAATTATGAAATTAATTAATATTCAGGGTTTTGGGCCCTTTCTAATTGGGCTTCGTTATTCGACCGTATCAGGTCTAATTGATTTAACATTAATTATATTCCTAGGCTTATTTTTAGGCCCATATCACACTCACAATGGGCTCTTCCCAAATTTCAGTACCTGTATTTCTCTCATTTTCTCTATTTTCTTGCATCAAGGGCTCCCCTTGACTCACCACCCTCACACCCTCACCTTTACCTACTAAGGTTGAACTCCCCTCACTTACTTTTGCCAGGCTGGAAGAAATAGCATGCATATTTTCTCTCTTTTCCTCTCCTTTTGCCTGAGAGCAACTCAGCCTCTCACTCTATTCACTCCCTTCCCTCAATCCTAGAAGTTATTGTACAACTACTAACTCATCTACACTTGTAACAATTGCTGAGAAATCAGCTTGTGTAGTGAGTACCGACGGATGAAGAACATCCATCGGGGTAGTAGTTGGGATAGCCGACAGATGACTGCTGATAGGCATATCCGCCGGGATACAATCACTGGCCGACGGATGAACAGTATCCACTGGAATAGAGGAAATGATAGAGTTTGGAGTTGAAACTATTGTGGACTCTGTGCAAATTGATGATAATTTAGGCACATAAGTCTCAACAGTTCCTGAAAAAATTGGCAAGTGAGCCAATAAATCATCTAGAAGATGATGCTGACTTGAACTGAATTTTGGCTTCTCCAACAGAGTTAAAGAATGAGAATCGGGGATTGATGTGTGAATCATATCCATATCCAGAGAATTAGTGGGAGATTTTTGTGTGTTTGGTACTTCCATAGTTAAAGATTTTGGTTGTGACTTCACATTTATTGGAGCCACATCAAACTGAATTTGAGATGGTATAGTGACTGAGTCTTTAGCTCCAGCTTGCACTGTGTGTGATCCCTGTTCATCCCCAAGTTTTCTAGCTTTCTTCTTTCTTGTATAAGTTTGGGGTGAATCTGTGTCTTTAACCCTTTTGACCTGTGCTCGTGGTTGGGAGCTTATTTCAATAGTAACATCCTTTTGGGAGGATAAAACTAGAGTTGTGCTAATTTCCTTATTAAGCACCACAATTTGTTGGGAAACTGTGGTGTGGCTAGGTTTGGGTACACTCACCTCACCATCCTTATTCTTAGGGTTTCTTTTATGTTTACCCACCTTCACACTCCCCTCTTTGGTTTTGGTGGCTTTTGAAACTAGCACCTTTTGAGAGACACCGGAGTGTGGTTTCTTTGATTTGGATTTAGAAGATTTGGATTTTGTGGCTTGGGTAGGCATCTGTTGGGTCATTGACACAGATGCCATAGCCATAGTCAATGGCAAAGAAATTTAAGAGGTAGAAGGAGTAGAGACAATAGTATTTACCTCACTTACCCGAGGGCCCTCCATGATAGGAAAATAAACAAGGGGCACTTCCTTGTGATGATCAACCCTGTTTAAATATGCAATAACTCTTCTTTCTTGAACCCAACAATTCAGTTTATTGGTTGGGTTCTCAATCACAAGATCCTCGCAAATATGGTTAGCAATAATCATAAGAAATTTAACATAATAAACATTCCTAGATCTCTTTTTCATCTCCCCTAACTTGTAGCCTAACTCAAACATGATAGCATCACTAAAATTATAGTAAGTATCATTAACCAGCATGTAGAGCATGTTAAGCATAGTAGTACTGACAGAATCAAAGTTTCTTATTTTACCAGAAAACACTTTGGTAACTACATCACACTGAAAACTCCACTCTTTCCTAAGACCTAGCCTCCTAATCTGACTTAACTTAGTGATGGGAAGTGCATAGCCAACAGTATTAAGCAAGTTAACTAAGTCAGCATCTGTGTATGGTTTAGTAGTGGTGTTATCAGGAATTTCAAAGCATGCTTGAATAGTGTCACGGTTAATGCAAAATTCCTTACCTTTAATGGTGAGAGTTATAGTTTTGTCAGTTTCATGATCAATAGTAGTAGTCCACATCTCCTCCACAACTTCACAGTAGATTGTGGGTGATTCCAGCATGGCATAACTAAGCTTACATCCCTTCACAAAATCCATCATTTTGAGATAATCCTCAAAGGATGGAATTTCTTTGTTCACAAGAGCTACGAAATTGTTTTTCTCATAAATGAATCTTGACTGAGACATGATCTTGACTACTGGTGCCATTGTTAAAGCAAGGAAATTTGTAGAAAGAAAGAAGATTTTGCTTTGGGGAAGAAGAGAGCAGTTAATTGTAATAGAGAAAGATAAAAGCTAAAATAAACTTGAAGTAAGGCTTTTATGCATTCTCAGATAAAATGGGATAAAAATTAAAGGTAACAATTAAAGACCCAATGAGAGTTGCCCAAAATAGTCGTTTAAAAGTAAAAATAAACTGTCAAAATTCTATCAATTATCTGTCGTGATATACTTACAGAATGTAAGTATATCCGATGGATAATGTTCAGAACTTTAACGGCTAAGATGTAGACAATTTGACGGATGAGAATAAAGCAATTATCGTCGGGTATATAATAATCCAGAAAAGTAATTGAGTTACCATCTTCTATTTCAATGGATGATCAAACTCGATGGATAATGAATCATCCGTCGAAATGTAAATTTTTACTTAACCAAAATTTCATCTAAAACAGAAAAATCAATTAAATTTCTGGCTGCATTACGACTTGCAAAATTATCAAAAATAATTTCAGAATAATTTAGCATACCTAACTCACTTACCAACCTAGTAAAGGTAAATTCATCAAGTGGCTTGGTAAAGATATCTACAAGCTACTTCTCAGTTGGAACAAAAAGAAGTTCCACAGTGCCACTCATTCCATGTTCCCTAATGAAGTGATACTTGATGTCTATGTGCTTTCTTCTTGAATGCTGTACTGGATTTTCAGTAATGGAAATTGCACTTATGTTATCACAGAAATTAGAAATTCTGTCCACTTACAGACCATAGTCCAACAATTGGTTTTTCATCTATAGAATTTGTGCACAGCAACTGCCAGCAGCAATATATTCAGCCTCAACTGTAGAAGTAGAGACTGAATTTTGCTTTTTACTGAACCAGAATACTAGCTTGTTTCCTAGAAATTGACAGGTTTCTATTGTGCTTTTTCTATCAATATTGCACCCTGCATAGTCTGCATCTGAATATCCAGTTAGATCAAAACCAGAATCACTAGGGTACCAAATGCCAAGTTTTGGTGTTCCCTTGAGATATCTGAAAATTCGCTTTATAGCTGTTAAATGAGATTCTCTAGGATCAGCTTGAAATCTAGCACAAAGAAAAGTAGCAAACATTATATCTGGCCTACTAGCTATTAAGTAAAAAAGTGAGCCAACCATGCCTCTATAGCTTGAAATATCCACAGACTTTTTAGTAGTGTTTAATTCAAGTTTAGTTGCAGTGGTTATGGGAGTTTTTGTAGATGTGCAATCCATTAGATCAAACTTCTTTAAAAGATCATAAATATATTTGGTTTGACTAATAAATATTCCATCACTAACTTGCTTAACTTGTAAACCAAGAAAGTAAGTTAGTTCTCCCATCATGCTCATTTTATACTTACTTTGCATCATTTTGGTAAACTTTTTGCAAAGTTTTTCATCTGTAGAGCCAAATATAATATCATCTACATAAATTTGAACAAGTATACTAGAGCCATTAACATTTCTAAAGAATAAAGTTTTGTCAATAGTACCTCTTGTGAAGTGATTTTCTAAGAGAAACTTTGACAAAGTATCATACCAGGCTCTAGGTGCTTGCTTCAGTCCATAAAGTGCATTCAAAAGATAGTAGACATATTCTACAAAATTTGGATCTTCAAAACCAGGAGGCTGACTGACATAGACTTCTTCCTCCAAATCTCCATTCAGAAAGGCACTTTTGACATCCATTTGATAGACTTTGAAATTGGCATGGGCTGCATAGACTAAGAAAATTCTAATGGCTTCAAGTGTTGCAACAGGAGCAAAAGTTTCATCAAAATCCTTTCCTTTTTATTGACAATAGCCCTTGGTAACCAATCTAGCTTTGTTCCTGACAACCATGCCATTTTCATCCATCTTGTTTCTGAATACCCACTTAGTGTCAATTGGATTCTTTCCTTTAGGCTTGGGTACCAGCTTCCATACCTTGTTCCTTTCAAATTGGTTTAGCTCCTCCTGTATAGCTGGAACCCAATCAGGATCCAACAGAGCTTCTTCTACCTTCTTTGGTTCTTCCTTTGAGAGAAAGCTGCTATACAGACATTCTTCTTGAGTTTCTTTCCTTGTTTGAACTCTAGAAGATGTATCACCAATAATGAGTTCAAAAAGGTGATCTCTAGTCCATTTTCTCTGTTGTGGTAGATTAGCTCTAGATGAGGAGGCCTCATCATTGTCTTGATGTGTGACTGAATTTTGATTAGAAGAAACTCCCCCTAAGTTTGTGAATCTTTGATTTGAAGAAGGAGTTCTTTCTATAAGTGATCTATTTTGACTCTCAACTTCTCTCATTGTTCCGATGGATGATGCACTTTGTATCTCGACGGATGAAGCTGATTATCTACCAACGGATGACGCATTATGCAACTCGACTGATGCTGAATTTTGTGCATCATTGGAGATAGTCTTTTCTGCATTATCCTTAGCCACTGTTTCTTGATCACTATCATCATCACTGCCTTCACAAATCATCTCCAAATTGTCAAATTTAAGGCTCTCATGGAAATCTCCATCTTGCATTCCTTCAATCTTTTTATCATCAAACACAACATGTACAGATTCCATAACAATGTTTGTAATGACTGGGAATTTTTGTGAATTAATTATGCAAGTAAAGTGTAATTATGTGAATTTTGTGTTATTATGTGAGAATGGAAAATTTTAAATAAATATTATATTCCAGTTTGACGTGTCAGCTTGTATAAAGAGAATGATTGTGAAGCATAGTTGAAAATGCTCAGCGTCGGGCCGTCAATCAGGACGCGACCCGTTACGCGAAGAAAGAATATTAGTAAAAAGGAAAATTTTATGATTAAGTATATTTTATTATGATACGTGATATGTGAATCTATGTTGTTAACTATTAAGGTGCATGATTATGTGATTATATGCTTGTATGATATTATTTGGAATTTTAGAAAATAAGAAGTGCATTAATTACTATATATATAGGTTATAAATGCATTTTTATTCTTTAAGAAAAATAGTTTTTAAAATTATTTTTATTTATAAATTTCGAGTTTGATTTTATTAAATTCCTAAAATTCTACGCTATTTTATGATGTCACTCTTGTAATTTATAGATTTATGGTTTCATTTATAAAATGTATTCTTTGTAATTAATTAGATTAATAATTATTGGATTACCTAATTGCCCTTGCATGCATTTCCACTCACAATATAAGAGAATGGGTAGTTGTGTCATTAACCACCCCAATATCTCATTTCAACTTAGCCAAATGACCATATCATCCTTGCATGCATTTTGTGCTAGTAGTGAGAAAAGGGTAGATTGGTAATTTCAAAACTCCACTAACTTGTGCACATGGGAGAATCAAATAAAAATCTTTTCATTCCACTCACCAATGAAAGAGATATGTCCTAAGTCCAATCACGTATGAGGATTTAGGAATAACTTTTATGTAATCTGTTTTAATTTCATTGATATTAATAAAAGACTTGTTTTGTTTTTATTACGGGCTCTATCTATTTAAGTGTTTAAATAAGATATACCATAGTTTAGAGTAAAGCTTTTTATGGATTATGATGAGATCATAATAGTGAGACCTAAAAGATGATAACTCTAAACTTAAATAGTTCCTGGTCATAGGATTACTAACTGGTAATTAATAATCCGCAAAGATTGGTACATACTATGCTTGCTCCCTTCAGGAGGATGTCTGTTCTCATAGGCATTTGTGTGGTGACACTATAGCTAGTATGTAGGTGCTTATTATAGAATAAGTTCACTGAACAAGACTCGCACAGCTGAACAACTGATGGAGTTCACTCACGTGTCAGCAGTTGTTCACATAGTGATAGTTGTACAAGTATCCTTAGACTTGAGGTCATCATAGTCATCTTGTGTACACTGAACTATGCTTTGGTTTAGTTCTTAGTCTCCAGGGACAATTATTAGGGCTCTACTGGGTATAGGAATTTGTACACGAAGATAGTGTATGATCAATAAATGATCTACCCCTTCCAGTGAAGGAAGAGAATATTCTAAGCTGATCCACTTATGCTAGTTCAGGAATCTCTGGCCAGAGTGAATGAAATTAGAAAGGAGTTTCTAATTTACATAGAACTGAGCATAGTGAATGGGAAAGCAAATGATTAAATTAGATAGGCTTGACACAAGATCCATGCCTTGTATTTAATCAGGACATTGGTGGGTAGAAGGAGTTAATTATACGGTAACTATTCACTGACAGGTTCTTGGTATTCTAAGCAGTAAATTCATATTATCCGGATAGTCGCGATATGTTGAGAAGCATCACTCACGATGTAGAATAAATATAATTAATCAGTTAATTATATTTAGTGAATTTTAATATTCATATAAATAATTAATAATAGTTTATTATTATTTATTTCTACTACCGGCATAATATTGAACCTACAGGGTCACACCATAAAAGAATATTTTCTTTAATGAAATAATGAGAGAGAGAATTATTTTCTAAATAGTTTAGAAAAATAAATAATGATTAAAATAGTTTTAATTATTATTAAAGCCTTTTATGAAGATAAAATGTGGGGGTTAATATATATAAAGATATATTATAAAATCCTAGGAGAGTCCTATAAATAGAATGAGATGGATGGCTCATTTAAAAAAACACACAACTTTGGTTTTGTGAAAACCCTAGCCTCCATCTTCTTCCTCTCTCTCTCTCCCAAAAACTCCATTTTTATAAAAGCTTAGTTTTATAAAAAGGTTCATCGAAGCGGATCGTTCTTGGTGGATACCGGTAGAGTGCTTCACACACTGAGGAGCAACTGCTAGCACTCCAATTTTATAAAGCTTCGATTCACGAGTTATGGTTTCGATTCCTCAGTTTTTCCCTTTTATATGTTTTTTTCTATATGTGCGGTATATGGTTTTACGGAATAATTGTTATCTCATGCTTCCGCTCATCCGTAAATTCCATCACTGGCATCAGAGCTAGGTTCTGCATATAGAGATTCATATAAAAAATTTCAGATTTTTTAATGCATGTATGGATTTGTTATGATTTTTGCAAGTTTATTTGGATTTAATTATAAATTAATTCGAATTAATTTTTGCATGAGATTTTGACTACTGATCTGGGTTCTACAAGTGTTGTAGATCATCTAGGTATTTTTTTCATAATTTTGTGATGTGTAGATTATTTGTTATGAATTTTTAAAAAAAATGTTTTAATTAAAATTCATGAAATAATTATACATGTGAATAATTATGATTAAAATTTGCACAAGGACCCATGGCTGATTTGGTATTTTTCTGCTACTCCCTGATTTGAGAAATCATATTATTTTGATTTTTTATTAATTTATTAATTAAATGTTAATTAATTTATTAATAATAAAATTAAAATAATAATATTATTAATAAAGAGTTATTAATAAGGGAGTAAAGGAAAGGGGGTTACCTCTCCTAAATTGTAACAGCAGCAGGAAGCAAACAGTCACGGCAGGAAGTAAAAAAAAAAATTTGAAAACCTGCTATCGGCTGCTGCAGGCGCGTGCAGCGCACGCGGGGCGGGGGGGGGGGGGGTGTTGCGCGCATTCCGTGAATGCGTTACACACTGTTGCGCATTTACGGAATGCGTTACACGTGTAAATGGCTCAACAGTGTTGTAACGCATTACGTACATGCGTTACAGCCCGTATGTCCACATTAAATTTGATTTTTTGGGAGTTTCGTAACTCCGTTTTGGGCGTGCAATATATCGTTGGATTCGTTTTTCCGAGACGGATCTAATGGAGTGGTCAAATATTTTTTATATAAAAGTTTTGAACTGTTTATATTCCCGAAAGTGTTTTAAAGCATGTTTTAATTATTTTAATTGCTTTTAAATGCTATAATAAATCCATACATCATTATATCAATGTGTGACATGATATTACTTGCATGCTTACTTGTTTATTTATTTTTATATATGAGATATATGCATGTGTTTACCATGCGATGATAGATTTAGGTGAACTTAAATCAATATAAGGCGTGCTCTAGAAAATCTAGAATATGAATCGTTTCTTGACTTGACAATAATATTATGAATACAATCATGAGATTCTTGTGTTTATGAAACACGTAATTAAATATGAATTTTCAATTTTGAGAGAAAGGATGATTCTGTCAAGAACAGATTTCTATCTGTAAGAAAGGGTTATTAAGTGACGCCTCTTGACAATACTCCACCCGATCTGGGAATCATCTGATTATCGATTATTGATTTGAAATATTTAATTTAAAAGAAAGAATCTATTTATAATATGATTATGATTGTAACGTAATATAATCCCTCTAAAATTAAATAATATCAAGTAGTAATTGGCCAATGACACAACGGGCTTGTGTCGGTCATAGCCTTCCAACATGATAGAAAGTGGTTCTTATTTTTATATCATTGTCATTTCGTGCTACAGCCGAGGGCTTTGATTTCGAAATAAAAAATACTTGTCTATTACATAAAGATGTGTACATTGAATTAGAATCTAATGGTCGGTATGTGCCACAGCCGTGGGCCGTTGGAGACTGATTCAATTGTACGGAATGTTGGGTTAGACTTGACTTAGAATATTGAGTTTGTCGTGCCACAGCCGTGACTCAAGTATTCAAGAGGATAAAGTTTGATTAGGGAATAACATAAGATGTAATTGACAAGAGTTGTCTGCCTATTAAACATTACATGGCGGTTCGTGCCACAGCCGAGGTTGTGTGATGGAATGTAGGATCCCTATTCCCACTAGCATTATGAATGCCTAATTTTGACTTAGGGGGTGTATAAATTAGATAAACTAGTGGGAGCCACTTATGAATAAAGACCCGATTCATATAGTGTTTTGAAATGAAATTGAATATTTGCTAAGTGTTGTTATGTGTTTATCATTCACAGATTTACTATATTCGTTATGTCTTCTGCACTATCACTCCAGAGTATACTAGATGCTCACAAGTTGACTGGTCCTAATTTTGCTGACTGGCTTCGAAACTTGAGAATTATTCTTAGGGTGGAGAAGCTGGAATATGTGCTTGACTCACCTAAGCCTACTGAACCTGCTAACGATGCACATAATGATGAACATGTTGTGTATCGTAAGTGGATAGATGATGCAAATGTTGCTCAATGCATCATGCTAGCTTCCATGAACATTGAGCTACAGAAGCAGCATGAGCATATGGATGCTCACGCTATCCTAATGCATCTACAAGAGTTGTATGATGTGGCAGGGAGGACAACTCGATATGAGATATCGAAGGAGCTATTCGGTTGTAGGATGTCTGAGGGATCATCCGTGAATGACCATGTACTTAAGATGATCAATTTGATTGAACGTCTTGGACAACTTGGTTTTGCCATGGATGGGGAGCTGAGCCAAGATTTGGTCTTGCAATCACTTCCGGGTTCGTTTTCGCAGTTTGTTGTGAACTTTCACATGAATAAGCTGGATGTCAGCCTGGATGAACTCCACAACATGTTGAAGACTGCGGAATCGAATTTTCCCCCTAAGAAGAGTTCTGTTCTTCTAATTGGTGAAGGTTCCAATCCTAAGATAAGGAAGAGGAACCCTTCCAAGAAGAAGAAAGTAGGTGAAGAAAAGCCGGTTCCACCAAAAGCTGAAGACCTCAAGAGCAAAGTTGTTTGCTTTCACTGTAACAAGGTGGGGCACTGGAAGAGGAACTGCAAGGTTTACCTTGCAGAGTTGAAGAAGAAGAAGGGGAGTGAGACTACCGCTTCTGATTCAGGTATGTTCATGATAGAAATGAATATGTCATTAAGTCAAATTTCTACTTGGGTATTAGATACCGCCTGTGGTTCTTACATCTGCAATTCGTTGCAGGGACTAAGGAGAAGTAGGACTCTTGAGGAAGAGGAGGTGATTCTACTGATGGGAAATGGAGCAAGAGTTGCTGCTAAAGATGTAGAATCATTTCATTTACATATGCCTACGGGCAAGACTATTGTTTTGAATAATTGATATTACGTTCCCTCTATTGTAAGGAATATTGTTTCTATCCCTATGTTGGATTTGGCTGGATTTTCATATATTATTAAGAATAATGAATGTTCTATTCTTAGAGATAATATTCTTTATGGACGTGGTACTTTAAATAATGGTCTGTATAAATGTGACATAATTTACTTCAGATTGAACAAACTAATAAAAGAAAAGGGATGATGAAAATCTCACTTCATTGTGGCACTGCAGTCTCCATTTAGTGGACATGGAGAGAGGGCTGCAGATTTGCTAGGATTGGTACACACAGATGTATGTGGACCAATGTCTACGCAAGCCATGGGTGGATTTTCATACTTCATTACTTTCATAGATGATAGATCTAGATTCGGATATGTGTTTGATGAAACACAAGTCTGATGCCTTTGAAAAGTTCAAAGAGTATAAGTATGAAGTGGAGAAACAAACTAAAAATGGTATTATAACTCTTCGATCAGATCGAGGTGGTAAATACTTGAATGGAGAGTTACTGGATTATCTCAAAGAAAAGGGTATAGTCTCCCAGTGGACTCCTCCAGATTGGTATCTGAAAGGAGAAATCGAACTTTGTCAGACATGGTTCGGTCCATGATGAGCTATGCGAATCTTCCAGTATTCTTATGGGGTTATGCATTGGAAACCTCAGCATATTTACTGAATAAGGTGCCTTCCAAATCTGTTCCTCAAACTCTATATGAGATATGGAAAGAAAGGAAACCGAGTCTTAAACACGTTAAGATTTGGGGATGTCCAGCTTATGTCAAGAAAGTTGACCCAGATAAGTTGGAATCTCGATCCGTAAAATGTAGTTTTGTGGGATATCCTAAAGAGATTTTTGGGTATTACTTTTACACCGATCATCGGGTGTTTGTCTCCAGACATGCTACCTTCTTGGAAAAGTAGTTTATCCTTGAAGGAAACAGTGGGAGCAAAATTGAACTTGATGAAGTTCAAGAAGCACAAACTACCACGGATCAAGTGGAAACACCTGTTCAGACTGAACAACCTTCTGTGGAACAGCCCGTTTGTAGGTCAGAGAGAGTGTCTCGCCAACCTGAGAGGTATTATGGCCTTGTCATTGAGAATGACAATGAGTTGTCAATCATTGATGATGACAACCCTGTGACCTATAATGAGGCTATGAGTAGTGTTGACTCAGAGAAATGGCAAAGTGCCATAAAATCCGAAATGGAATCTATGTATACGGTATACAAAAGAAAGATTAGAGCAGATGGCCAGGTGGAGACCTTTAAAGCCAGGCTTGTGGCAAAAGGATTCAAACAAAGGCAATGGAATGACTTTGATGAAACCTTTTACCTGTAGCCCTGTTAAAATCAGTTCGGATTTTGCTTACGATTGTTGCTTACTACGACTATGAGATCTGGCAAATGGCCAGATGGTTTTCTTTCCAAGGGAAATGAAAACCTAGTGTGTAAGCTGCTGCGAACCATATGTGGTTTAAAGCAAGCTTCTCGAAGATGGAACATCCGTTTTTGATGAGACAATTAAAGAGTTTGGTTTTATCAAAAACGTAGATGAACCATGTGTCTACAAAAGGGTTAGTGGGAGCGCGGTAACATTTCTTGTATTGTATTGAAAAAGAGTTGACACACATAACAACATAGCAGACCCACTCACAAAGGCACTTTCTCAAAGTCACTTTGATCGTCATAAAGATAGGATGGGTATTAGATACCAGAGTGATTGGCTTTAGTACAAGTGGGAGATTGAAAGAGATATGTCCTAAGTCCAATCACGTATGAGGATTTAGGAATAACTTTTATGTAATCTGTTTTAATTTCATTGATATTAATAAAAGACTTGTTTTGTTTTTATTACGGGCTCTATCTATTTAAGTGTTTAAATAAGATATACCATAGTTTAGAGTAAAGCTTTTTATGGATTATGATGAGATCATAATAGTGAGACCTAAAAGATGATAACTCTAAACTTAAATAGTTCCTGGTCATAGGATTACTAACTGGTAATTAATAATCCGCAAAGATTGGTACATACTATGCTTGCTCCCTTCAGGAGGATGTCTGTTCTCATAGGCATTTGTGTGGTGACACTATAGCTAGTATGTAGGTGCTTATTATAGAATAAGTTCACTGAACATGGCTCGCACAGCTGAACAACTGATGGAGTTCACTCACGTGTCAGCAATTGTTCACATAGTGATAGTTGTACAAGTATCCTTAGACTTGAGGTCATCATAGTCATCTTGTGTACACTGAACTATGCTTTGGTTTAGTTCTTAGTCTCCAGGGACAATTATTAGGGCTCTACTGGGTATAGGAATTTGTACACGAGGATAGTGTATGATCAATAAAGGATCTACCCCTTCCAGTGAAAGAAGAGAATGTTCTAAGCTGATCCACTTATGCTAGTTTAGGAATCTCTGGCCTGAGTGAATGAAATTAGAAAGGAGTTTCTAATTTACATAGAACTGAGCATAGTGAATGGGAAAGCAAATGATTAAATTAGATAGGCTTGACACAAGATCAATGCCTTGTATTTAATCAGGACATTGGTGGGTAGAAGAAGTTAATTGTACGGTAACTATTCACTGACAGGTTCTTGGTATTCTAAGCAGTGAATTCATATTATCCGGATAGTCGCGATATATTGAGAAGCATCACTCACGATGTAGAATAAATATAATTAATCAGTTAATTATATTTAGTGAATTTTAATATTCATATA
Organism: Apium graveolens; assembly: GCF_009905375.1. Lineage (NCBI taxonomy): Eukaryota > Viridiplantae > Streptophyta > Magnoliopsida > Apiales > Apiaceae > Apium > Apium graveolens. Next base: position 164,673,959 of record NC_133654.1, on the reverse strand, counting down.
AATAATTAATAATAGTTTATTATTGTTTATTTCTACTACCGGCATAATATTGAACCTACAGGGTCACACCATAAAAGAATATTTTCTTTGATGAAATAATGAGAGAGAGAATTATTTTCTAAATAGTTTAAAAAAATAAATAATGATTAAAATAGTTTTAATTATTATTAAAGCATTTTATGAAGATAAAATGTGGGGGTTAATATATATAAAGATATATTATAAAACCCTAGGAGAGTCCTATAAATAGAATGAGATGGATGGCTCATTTATAAAAACACACAACTTTGGTTTTGTGAAAACCCTAGCCTCCATCTTCTTCCTCTCTCTCTCCCAAAAACTCCATTTTTATAAAAGCTTAGTTTTATAAAAAGGTTCATCGAAGCGGATCGTTCTTGGTGGATACTGGTAGAGTGCTTCACACACTGAGGAACAACTGCTAGCACTCCAATTTTATAAAGCTTCGATTCACGAGGTACGGTTTCGATTCTTCAGTTTTTCCCTTTTATATGTTTTTTTCTATATGTGCGCTATATGGTTTTTACGGAATAATTGTTATCTCACGCTTCCGCTCATCCATAAATTCCATCAACCAATTCACTCATCTCATTTTTTTTCCACTCTCTCCCCTCTCTTCTCTCTTTTCTCTCTCGGCTCTCTCCCTCCCTTCTTCTCTCTCTCACCCGAACTCTCTCTCTCTCTCTCTCTCTCTCTCTCTCTCTCTCTCTCTCTCTCTTTTTCTCTATCCTACATGCAACATCAAATCCTACTTAGAATTCAAAGATCATGCCATTTATCTTTATCCTTTTCAATTCTTTATCCATATACTCTTTGCATGTAAGCGTTTAAGGAAGTTTTTTTGCATCAACATCTCTTGGTTATATCTAAGAAAATACAATTTCTTAGTGTATGACCTTAAGAGAGAGTATAGTACATAAGTTATGTGATTTTCTTGGTTTGTTTTGGAGACAGGTTCAACTTTTTCTATTAAAAAGGTGGGTTTTGATTTTGATTCAAAGTTTACAAAGGGGTTTGGTTCAAAGATTTGGTTTTTGGTTCGAATGAATGAGTTTTACAAAAGGGTTTTAATATTCGATTTGTTTTGATGATATATATAAATAAACCTTTGTTTTTGAGTTGGTTTCTTTGCATGCATGTAAAATCTTAAGTAAAATCAAGTTATATTTTGTTTGGTTTGGAAAGAAAATAGGTTAAATGATTAGATCATGGGTTTAATTAAGTTGGATTTGTGATTTAGAGTATTGCATGTTGAGTTGATTGATTGCATGTCGATTTTACAAGTTGTTTTGTTGTAAATTTGGTTATTGTTTAATTTATAAATAGAATTTGGTTTATATTGGATATGTGAGTATATAAGTATGAATAAGTTAAGTTTTGATTATTAAAAGCATGGATTTCATTCGGTTTTCAAAGGAATAAATGATTGGATTTATGCATGTAAAGATTTTGTTCAAAAATAATGTTTTGGTTCGGTTTTTGATTTAAAAGAAATGATTTCAAGAAGTGTTCTTGTTTGGAATGGATTAAAATAGGTTTAAATTGTAAATGGAACCTTGAATGTCGATATTTAATAAATTGTTTGTGTTTTATTAAAAAGCTGAATGGTATATGGTATTAAAAAGGGTTGATTCAAGTTGTTTGGTCAATTTGATTCTAGAGTCTAATTATATGGTTTGTGTAAGATTGATTTGGTTTTTAAAAGTGTTAGTCGCTAAACACGCGCTAATAATACACGCAAGTATACGTGTTCGCAAGTAGTATAAGATATAAATTAGATTCATTCCCACAGAGACTGTATTGGTTTACTAATTAATTCACGCACTTAAGCAACAACGTATGGTTATTATTCAATGCTAAGATGATAACGCAGTGAAGTTGTTTATAACTAAGAATTAAACTAATAATTATAACTACGAGAATAAGATTGATTAAATTAATAAGTATGATAAACATGGGATTCTAACTTCATTAAATACTTCATTCAATAGCCTTATTGTTCTTAACCTTAGCATACAGTGGTGATGACACTAATCAGATAACATGAAACTGATAAACGCCAACTTTCGTTGCACGAATACCATACTACCAGATATCCACAAAAGAGGTAGAAGCCGAATAGACACCAATTATATTGAGACCCTATATGTCTATAGAATTTGAAAACATAACGGTTTAAGCACAAGTTATCTATCTTGATTACATACGGCAAGTAAGATGGTTAAAATTACCTACGAATCATGCATATCACATACATGAACCTATGTTAGCATGGCAAGTTTTAAATCCTTAAATTCACTTTCGCTTCATTAAAGATTAACACACTATCTTATAAGTTCGCGAAGCTCATAAGACGAATACGCACAACCAATACTAGGTTATCATACAATCACCACACACTAAGGCATCGAAACAAATTAACTAAAGAAATCCATAAATAAATCCTCTAGAACCCCACGATAACGATTAGCCCATAATCGAACTCATCTTCAATGTGGATTCTGATGAAAGCATTATATAAGAAACGCAGTCTTTATAACGAATATTCAAACAAAGTTAACACAAGAGTATAGGTTCAACAAAATAAGAAATGAGCATCCAAGAGTACAACTCAAAACAAAGACCCACAAGGATAAACTAGATCGTCTTCGCCTTTGTTCAATTGTGCTATAGGTCTCTTGCCGTCTTCTCCTTAGCTCTGATATGTCTCTGACTTGATACCTTATGAAAACGACCTAAAGTTGTTTATATAGCAGCCCCATGCAATGTAGAAGTCTTTTTCTCAAAAGCCAAGTAGAAACAGGATTCTGCTATCTCGACACGGCACGGCCGCGTGCTTGATCAGCGCGGGCGCGTTGGCTCTATGATGTTTGGGCGCGGCCGTGCGCTTGATCAGCGCGGGCACACTAGGCTTCTGCCAAAATTTTGACTTCTTCTTTTTTCTTGCAGATTTGAACTGGTCTTCGCAAGCTTTATTCCTTGGACACCATCCTAACACCATATTAACATCAAATCAATGCTAATTCACCTGATTCTCAGATTAATGCCTGAAATGCAAAAACACTAGAAAACACATGAAAACTCCAATAACTTGAGTACAAATACACCAATTGAAAGCTTTACGGAGCGTAGTAAAGTATCATAAATGCCACTCAACATACCCCCAAACTTGAATCACTGCTTGTCCTCAAGCATAAACAGACTCAAAAAATAAGAAAAAAATGCATGAATGCAACTAAATGACTGCAACGATCCCCATAGAATAACTAAACCAATCAACAAGTAACACCTCAGCAAATGCAGTTATTCGCATAAAGATCAACCAAACCTGTACAAATCAATCCACAAACCAAAGACGTGCGTGTGTGCAACTGCTTACAGATATATTATTGCAACTAGATCAACAATCATGACTCACTACTTATCAAAGCAATCACAAGTTTATAAATATAATGAAATCTAGACTCAAAATAATTTATAACACTTCAATTCTTATATCAGAGTTTAACATGGATTCACGCTTTTATTCACAACAAAACAACACAAGTATGCTTTAGCCGGTAAAAGAATCAGATAACAGAAGAACAAAGGTTTCATAGTTATAAGGATTAGTCTTCTGATGTATAGGGTATGAAGGTTTGTATGTTAAACAAATCCGGTTCTATGATCTGTATATGGTTTGTATGTATTTAAGGAGTAGTATCGTATATATGTGGTTCGTATCTTGTGACGGCCTCAACCCCGGGGTCAAGAGTTGACGTCATCAACAACAACCATAAGATAGATAATTCAGTAATATGATATAACTACGACCCCTTTTACCAAGATCTTTGCTAGGTTTAAGTATGATTTAGGTTATAACTAACACAAACCAACTTACAACAATCATCCTGATGCAGCTAACTTAACAAAGCAACTCAACAGACCACCCTTAGTCCAACACAACCATCTCAGAGGGGTCTGACACGAAGGGAACTGGAACTCTGCCCTGACTACCACGGAAGAATCTCCTAGGCATCTGCAATACATATATAAAACATTCTACAAGGGTGAGCAATCAATTGCTCAGCAGTACCACTAAATGAATAACAAGTAAATTAGTTTATAATAAAGAAGTGAGAGGAACAGAGATTATAGCTCGCTTACAAAACATGTAAAACATTCATAAACTGGATATTCAAAACTAGCATGCTTTCAACCAAAAGAAATGTAGTAGTGTGCTGTGTACAAATACCAGAGTTTAATTCTAGCATGCCATCTTCATTTTCAAATCCACTGTATAACTCACTTGTTCCGTTACGAGAGTCACAAAGCCAAATCAGATACGTAGTGGATATGTAAAGACAGCTGATCAGGCTATCAACACCGGACGGCTCCCACTGCCATCCCATATACCTATTTCGGAACTCTGGGACTAGCTAGGTCTCTGACCTGCTGGACTAATCGGTTATATAATGTGCGCAACCGAATTAGCCTCTTACGCCACCTCAATAGGCCTACTCTCGCCCCTATGTATCCCATATCTGACCGTTTTATCCAGTTTTCAAAACACTTGTACCTATCTTATTTCAAAACCATTCGTTTTACCAGCACACATATAAAAATCCAGTTTGCAAATCATTTCATTCGAGATAGGTACCTTTCGAAGTTACTTTTCCCCAAAATAATTTGAAAACAGTGATTTATAACTACAGGGGATACGTAACTTAAAACGTTTATGTTCCATTACGAGAATAAAACATTTATCTATTCATACGTACTGAACCATAAATGAATGGTCAAGGGTACTTGCCTTGCAGAGCTTTACAACTATCACTAACCGACTCTGATCCGACTCGGACGCTCAGGCTTTATCGTCTAACCACTAGATCACCTTGGGTTCAACTTCAATACTCAGGTTCTTCGGTTGAAACCCTACTGAGCTCGCCGACTGTCCACTAGGTTATCTTTAGTCCGGCGTCCACTTTCAGTTTCCCGACTAGAACCTATAGGGTCGAAATATCCTACGTTAGACATGCAGGTATGCTTGACATATCCTCGACACCAATCCTACCCAAACGATAACAATTCAGACTCGTATTTGTATACATTACTGTAGTACACGTAACATACATGACTCATATACTCAATCTTGATTCAATATTCGTTTTTGGAAAACACATATACTCATCGTTCTAGGAAATAAGTTGTTCGTCATATTTTGCAAAATATTTATTTGTAGCTATTTATATTCGAGTGGTAGTTCCGATATTTCATAGGATACGCTCCCAAAAATTGGGCAGCGTTTCCTTTGTTTATCGGACTACCCGTCGAATACAATCGACGTCAAATCAACAACAAACAGTCCAACAATTAACTCCACCAATTATCACATCTGAAATCCATTTCACAAATCCCAACCACCGATTCAAACTAAATTAGTATTATTCACGTTTTTAAATTTATTTATTTTAAAATATTAGGACTCAGAATAATTCATCACAGTCCACCGTCCGCTCGTCGAAATCCGCGGGTACCCGGTTAATTCGGGTTTCCGACACGAATTCTACGGATAAATTTTTCAAAATAATCAAAAATTAATACAAGGAAAAATTTGAATAATCAAGAATGTTTCATACGAATTTTTTTCGCCAAAAACCAAATCAATAATTCAATTTCCCAAATAAATGGAATAATCGAACTACCAGATTCAACAACAAACAGTAAAACATAACAACCGAACAACACAACAATACAGTTGTGAAGGAAAGCATGCCGGGAAGGCAGAGAATCAAAGCGGTAATTAGGAACACACAGAGACTGCAGCATATATACATACACGATTGAACCAGCACAAGCAATTACCAACACGCAGGACTCACGCCTGCTAATCAGCCCTTCCAGAAGCTAAGCCGACGATGGGAAGGGAAGGCGGCGAAGTCAGCAAAAGAAAATTTCCGGAAGGGAAAAACAGAACATGCAACCAGAGTATTAACCACCTACCGGAAAAAGGCAGCGGTGAACTCACCGGAGCAGAGAACAGATTGGGGGTAAAAGAAGAGGGATCAGGAGAGATTGAGAGATGAATACAGGGGAAGAAAACAGAACTGGGGAAGAGGTTTTGTGCGTGGGGGTGTTTTTTTTATTACTTTATTTGTGAAGCTGCTACGTATCAGATGAATTACAGTAGCTAAACACGTGTCTCACTCCCGGTTACGAGCCTGGTTTTGATCCGACTTTTACAAATTTAACGAATAACGCATGGGTGAATAAACCCCTAAAATTTACCAAATTACTTTTAAAATTTTATACATATCACGAAACTAATAAAACATAAATTTCGTAATTTTTGAATAAATTTTGAAACGCGACTGATACCCGCATTTCACAATTAACGAACCGAACTGCACTTAAAACAAATTCAGAAAATCACGAAGATAGTCTTAAAATGTTATAAATATCCCGAAGTAAATAAAAACGTAACTTTTGAAATTTTAAAACAATTTCTAAAACTCACTTTATACCCGCTTTCATCAATTAAACGAATCGATGCACGGGTAAAATTAATCCCAAAAATTCCCAAAATAACTTTAAAATTCTCCGAATGACACGAACTTAATAAAATATGGGTTTCATAATTTTTGAAGATTCCGGAAAATAAATACAGATTTTACGAATAAATACAATCAGAGAATCACTCAGGGCTAAATAATTAATGAAATATTGATTTCTAAATTTTATAAAATCCCATAAATAATTACTGATATTATAAAACCATAAAAAACAATTTTAGAAATATGCCAAATATTTATGCAAATAAATTTGCACTAAATACACTTTTAAAAGTGAAAACAATTCTGTACAACTCAATAATTAATTACGCGAACAACCCGGTATACCATAATTCACACACATATATATAATAATAAAATAACGCCGAGCTGACAGAATCTATACGCATATTTTATTTATTTAATAATTCCATAATTACCTATTTAAATAATACAGAAATACACGAGTCGTTATATCCTTCCCCCCTTAAAAAGATTATGTCCTCAGAATCTAATCTAATTATACATGAGGATATTTGTCAAGCATATCTGACTCTAACTCTCAAGTAAACTCTTTGACTCAAGGATTTATTCAAAGCATACTCAATATGGATATAAACTCCTTCCTAAGGACTCGCTTTTAACGATCCAGGATTAGGATCGATCATTCTACGCAGAATAAATTTGGATAAGAGCCCATTGGCTCCCAATCAATGACTTGGTTCGAATCAGATACTTATCACCTTAATATTGATATGTGGAACACATTATATATATACTGCAACTGCGGCAGCCACGTCAACTCATGGGCAACTTTACCTATATTTATCAATATTTCGAATGGTTCACTATATTTAGGACTCAACTTGTCCTTTCTATTCGAATCTAGCAAATTTTCTTCAAGGTGAAACTTTTGTCAACATCAATGATCCTATTTTTATATCCATACTCTTTTAATGCAAGTCTGTTTTCTTTCTGTGTCTATCCCGAGCTGCTTCAACTCTTTCCAAGTCAACATCACTACATACTCGGTATGCTGAATTAACTTAGAACCTAACAACATCTTTACTCCCACTTTCTCTCACTAGTGTGGGGACCCACACTTATGTCCATACAAGGCTTAGCAAGGTAGCATTCCCCTACTAGCATGATAATTATTAATATAGAAAAGCTCAATCATTGGTAGATGATTACCTCAGTTTCCTTTTTAGATCCAGAATATATTTACTCTCAACATATCTTGTATTGTCTGATTCGTCTTTTCACTTTGACCCTTCGTCTACGGATGATAGGCGGGGCTCACTTTTAACTTAGTTTCCAAACATTCGAACACCTCCTACTCCTTTCCATCAGTTAAGGCTGGAAAATAATCTCATATACTCACTTCTTATCACCTTCAGATACTTAACTTCAACTCCCACAGTTTCCAATTCCTTTACTAATTCCTTAGCAATCTTAACTACATTTAATCATTTTTCTCTGTACGAGACATAAACTACTACATGGGCTTCGCTTAGATGGTTGTTAGTGGAATACTCAAAATCTTTGGTTATTTTCAACCAAAATTCATACTTTAAACTTAGCGTATAATTGCTTCCCTTCCAATCTTCGTAGGGAAATCCTAAGGCGTTCTACATAGACTTTCTTAATCCTTAGACAACTGAGGATGTTATCAATAAATACAATTTGCTTTTCCAAGTACTCCTTATACACCATGTTCCTTGATTCCTTATAGACAACTGATGCACTTATTACTCTACATAATATCACCAGAACTTGCAATGCTCATAACTCATCTTAATCGCAAACTTTGACATGTCCTCAGGCTGTATCTTAAGTCAGTCCCGTAGAATTTACACACTCCTTGAATTAGGTCACATAAGTAATCAATTCTTTATAGAGGTTACTTATTCGTATTCGTCATTTTGTTAAACTCCCGATTATCAGTACACATTCTCATAATTTCATTCCTCTTTCCCAACAACATCACTGATGCACCCCAGAGAACTATATCTGGTATGCTCACTTCCCTTTCTAATAACTTTTACCATTATCAAACTAATTATTTCCTTCTACTGGCCTCCAGAGACTCCAGGGCATTTATTTATTACCCAAAATTCCTCCAACTTAAATATTCTCTTCTTCGTATCTTTACAGATGGTGGATCTACCTTATGTGCTTAGCTTATTACTTTTTTTCTCGCATGATTGGAAGAATTCCTTATATTACTTCTGCATCCAGAAACTTACCTTACTATTGGCTTCTGTACACTTCACACTTCGCTTCTTATAAAAACCACTCCTTGCCATAATACAGGACAACCAACTCAATCCTAAAATCACATCAAACCCCTCTAGCTTAGAGGGTGTCAGATCAACTGCAACTACGTCCAACTTCTAAATGCTTGATTTCTTGGTTCTTTTGAAAGTTCTATCTCTAGCTGAGCTGGATGTTGGCCCTTGGGATGTAGTATCTTGAATAACCGTTCTACAACTCCTTGCAATATGCCCACTCTTTCCATAATTGTGATACATAACTCCTGGATTTTCTGGATTATATTCTGATGGATAATGACCCTTATGTCCCCACTTGAAACATTGCACATTCTTTCTGCACGAACCACTGTGTATCTTGTCACAGGACTTGTTATCCACTGTTGATTTGACTAACTGGACTAGAGTAAAAGCAACTAAAGTAACACTAGACCTAACCCGTGATAAACTCTATCTCGGAAATTTCTTACTCCTGCTTCGGCCAAACCAATTTTCAAATCTCTGACTGGATTCTCCTTGGTCTGTCTTGTCCATAACACCTTCCGACTTTCTTTTCTTATCACTTTCTTCCTTAACAGTCAACCTCTGGTCACCTTCCATTACTAGGGCAACCTGAACCATAGAGGAGTATGTCTTGAGTTGCAATGCCACAACTCCTCTGCGAATTTCAGGCTTCAACCCTTGTTGGAACCTCCTTGTCTTCTGACTCTCCGTACTTACATACTCAGGAACTAATCGGGCCAATTCTGTAAACTTGGCCTCAAATTCCAACACACTTCTTTCACCTTGTTTCAGTTCTAGAAACTCAATTTTCATTTGCCTCTGCACACAATCTGGGAAATACCTTTCCAAAAACAACTCAGTAAACCTAGCCCATGAAACAGGGCCTTCTTCTTCTAACGCTCTGGTTGACTCCCACCAGTAATTTGCTTCATTCTTTAAGAAGTGATTTGTATAATCAGTATTAAAATTATCACTTACTTGGACAAGATTGAAAGCTTTCTCCATCTCTTTTAACCATGCTCCAGCAGTTACTGGATTAGGTTCACTTTTAAACTCAGAGGGGTTAACATTCTGAAAAGATTTGAAACAAACACTTGGGTTCACTCCTTGTTGTTGCTGCTGTAACAGTAGTTACCGCTGCTGAACCTGTTAGATTAACTGCAACTGTTGTTGATACTGCTGGCGCAACAAATCTAGAATTTCATCCTCCGCAAAACTACTACTATTTTCTTTAGACTGGGTAGCTTTCTTAGGTGGCATCTTCCTGAGATATATAAATGAGTTTATTCAAAACATAGCAAAATGTTTAACAAAATATATCACCGTTATAACGGTACACCTATATTAGGAAAATGCTGCCCAATCACAGTACCCATGTCTTTAATATCGGGGTCCATTTACAAAAGAAATCTAGATTAACAGCACTAGTAACCATAGCAACAATGACAATAGCAGAATCAATAACAGTACAGGAAAACCGGAATACAGAGATATTAAACACCGTATTATGGCTCCTCATTATAACAACAACTAACTAACTTTCCGTCACTGCTCTATTACCATATTAACACCAATCTGATATACTACGAGACTTATCCGGCTATATCAACCACCAATTACATAGAACAAGCTGGTAAATCAGGTCAACTTAAGGAACACTAAACTCTTCCAGGCACCCTAGTCCAAATTTCAACCAACCTTTTCTCGAGGGATGATTTCTTATCACCCTCAAGTGATTCAACAATCACTGAGTTACTTTTCCCGAGGCTATAAATCCATTATTAGATTCTGAACTCTTGCTATTACCCTTGTTCTCGAATAACAATCTGATATAAGACTTTCATTCCTCCTGACAATCAACTTTCGCTTACTTACAATACTAGGACTGTCCAACTACAGAAGTTACTGACAATTCATTGCCTCGGGGCTTCAAATGAAATTTCAAAGTCAAAGAATCAATAATACAAGGAGGACAAGAGAATAAAATATAGGTATGAGTGAGAGCAACCATACAAGTACATAAGATGGCCAGTCTTAGCACCGCATAGCTCACAATACATACTTCGGTGGCGTCCCACCAGACCCTTTTGCCACACCGACAAATGGTCAACTCATATGCATTGTTTGCCCCAATCAACCGATAGAATCTTCGAGAAAAGAAACAATGTTTAAATAGAGATTTACAAATAAGAAGGGAGAAAATCTGATTTATAATTAAACCAGCAGAACCCTAAGGGGTTTACTCTGAGTTCTCAACTTTTTCACAAGAAAAGTAAGCAATTTATAGGATAAGAAACAATGACTCTGGAAATAAAATGCGTTTCAAGGAAGAAGTATAAGGGTTCAAAGATATAACCTCCCATTCTGATCCACATTTACTATAACACTTAGCCGTCATAGTGGCCACTGACTATTATTATACTATCCGAATTCACCAAGGTCACACAATCAGTCTAATAACATTCCTCGTCAAATTCAGAAAATCACGAAGATAGTCTTAAAATGTTATAAATATCCCGAAGTAAATAAAAACGTAACTTTTGAAATTTTAAAACAATTTCTAAAATGCACTTTATACCCGCTTTTATCAATTAAACGAATCGACGCATGGGTAAAATTAATCCCAAAAATTCCCAAAATAACTTTAAAATTCTCAGAATGACACGAACTTAATAAAATATGGGTTTCATTATTTTTGAAGATTTCGGAAATTAAATAGAGATTTTATGAATAAATACAACCTGAGAATCACTCAGGGCTAAATAATTAATCAAATATTGAATTCTAAAGTTTATAAAATCCCATAAATGATTACTGAAATTATTAAACCATAAAAAATAATTTTAGAAACATGCCAAATATTTATGCAAATAAATTTGTACTAAATTCACTTTTAAAAGTGAAAACGATTCAGTACAACTCAATAATTAATTACACGAACAACCCGGTACACCATAATTCACACACATATATATAATAATAAAATAAAACCAAGCTGAGAGAATCTATACGCATATTTTATTTATTTAATAATTCCATAATTACGTATTTGAAAAATACAGAAATACACGAGTCGTTATATATCTGGGTATTCAATGATCAATTGCATAAAGGCTTACGGCTCAAAGATCAATAAGAAGAATCAGGGTTTAGGGTTAAGTACTTCAAAGCACTTGCAATATAATAGAAATATTCAATTACTTGTAACATATCTTGAGAAAGTTCAGAACACTTGTCTTATCTCAATCCGCTAACACTTCACTGGCTCTCGTTTACCGACTCTTATTCACCGACTATCTGCTTCCCCTTTCTAGGTCTCTCTTACTCTACTTAGACATCACATGTACTTATCAATACTTATTCTCACATTATTCTATTCGTTACAATATTCGTTACAAGCTTCTATCTACCCTTCGTTTCACCCAAATCCGACTTACGAATTGAAAGTTACGACAAAAACCATCGAATAATATACACATAAGCTGATTACACATCAATCAGATCACATATAGCACATTGCACATAAGATATGTAATAAAATAATTTTTCAAAGAAGATTCGGGGTTAAAATAATTTTTCAGGTATTTAATACAAATTTTTAAACATTTTTTCAGAAGTACAACGAGTCAACGAATTATTTATAAACAATTAAAAGGGTACGAATATCCAAATATGACTTAAAATCATTTAATAATAATTATTGAGTCTTGAAAATAATTTAAAATAATATTTTAAATCTCGAAACTATTTTTTGGAATTTTTAAATTTTAAAAAATAATTAAATCTAGTTAAATAATCAATTAAAATTAATTAATAACTAATTAAAATAATTAATCAATTAATATTTAAATTAATTGATTAATTAAAAAATTATTCATTAACTAAACTTAATTAATTAAGTAATTTAGATTTATTTTTGAATTAAAAATAATTTTCAAAATTAAAAATAATGATTTTTAGAAATTTAAATAATTAAAAACAATTTTTTGAAAGTAAAATAAAGAAAAAATATAATTTTTGAAAGTTTTGGAAACAGAAATATCATTTTTGTAAATTTTTAAAAGTACAGAGACTGATTTATAGGATTCTGCAAACTAATAGGAAAAATGGTAATTATACCATCTTCTTCCAACTTCTACCGTCTCCGGCGGCTTGCAGCCATAGCCGCCGCTTGGAGCTTCTCCGACCACTGTAAAACGGCCTAGAACGACACCAAATTTACAGGGTTTGCTCGTCTAGTTCCCGGAAACACAAATATGCAATCGTTTCTATGAAAATCACGGCCAAATGGCCACAACGTCGATTTAAAAAAAAACGCCGTCGTCGCAATCAATTTTCCGGAGAGCTCGAATACCTACCCTCTGTTCTCCAAACTGATATCAATTGATTCCTTGTTCAACGATATATCTAATGGTGTTATCAATTTAAACAAATAACCCTCACAGCAAAAACGCCCAAATCCAATTGAGAACATTCAAACGACATTCAAACCCTAGTTCTTCAATTCGAGAATCAAACCCAAATCTCTATATATTATTGAACTCCAAATTCAACATATAATATACCAAAATGATCAGAATAAAATTATCTACAAGATACAATCATCAAATCACACAAACAACATCAAAATCAAAAATTCATATTTAAACCCAAATAAATTTGAAAATAAATAAATATACAGAAATTAACCTATTGATTCTGCAGTGAAATAGATTATGAAACTTGATGGTACTCTCCAATACCTTCGTTTTGGTTACTAGAACACAAAAATCCGAGTTCAATAACACCTTCAAATGCTTGTTTAATTCTCAAGAACACTATGAATATTATGATTTTTCTCTGAAAATTATATATTTTTACTGTTTGCAAATGATTATCCGTACAAAATAAAATATGGTAAGGGCTATTTATATTTATGGAATATTGGTACCCCGTTGGACCATATCAGATATAAAAATAGAATACTTAATCTCTAAGTATTAATAAAACAGATCCAATTCGGTACTGGTGTTTGGATAATTATCAAAACCAAGCTTTTTGTAAATACGGTCTTGGACTCAGCGCTTTGGCTACACGAATTACAAGAAGATAATAAATAATTTAATCAAAATATCCCGTTTCTCGAAAATAAGGGTTTTATTGATTTACCGAAACGAATATTGTATAGAAAATTTTGCGCCGGGACCTGTATGGGTAAAACCGTACTCCGGATCCAAATATTGTATCGAAAATGCTCGATATATTAAAATTAGGTTAGAAATGAGTTTTCCCGAGACTTCCGGGTTGTAAAAACGCAAAAACGGTTGAAGTCGGACGGTTCCGGATTATACAAAATAGTTTATAAATACTCGGAAAAATAATTTATTAAAGCCATAAATCCTTTATAAAATCATATAACAACATAAAAATTAATAGAAAAATATCAAAATTATCTATACTTTATTTTGGACATATAAAAATTAAAATACTCGAATTTTGTCACATTTGAAAATCCAAATACAATTACCACTCAACAGATAATTCACCAATAATTCACATAATAATCACATAATAGTTATTTATTGATAAAAATAATTACACGATATATATCGGATATTACAGTTCTACTACAATGGCGTATTTTCAAGAAGAAAAATTACCTTAAAAAATCTTTTTATATTGTTAATATATATATATATATATATATATATCTATCTATCTATTTATATACTCTAAGAAAATACATTGTTAAACACAAACAGCTCCAGATCGGTGGTTCCTATGATGTTAGAGAGTGACTCTTTTTTTGGATCTCACGATGAATGTAAGTAATTACAAATCATGGATGTATATAATTAATCTATACAATCAGATTAACGTTAGTCTGTGATTGAGATTTTCATATCCAAAATTAAAAACTTTCAATGAAATCAATCAGATATCCTAAATATTTGTTTCCTTCTTTGTTACGTATATTCACGTATTTATACCATGAAAATGCATATTTATTGCCCTTCCAAGTTGTGACAAATATAACATTGCCATTAGTTCTTGTATTTTTAATATATTACATGATTTAATAATGGACGGTCAGGATTCATTCACTTATGCCTCTTGATAAACATAGTCTCCCTAGAATCTTACCATGCAATAAGGTCATGATGATAAAGCTCACAAAAATGTGGCTTATCTCAGTTAATAAAAGGAGTCCATAACCCATGAACCATATGAGACTTGCTTTTTGAAAATATAAGATATAGTGTAGGCATTTTGTAAGGGTTTGATCACACATTTCTTTAACAAAAATGGGAAAAAAACTAGAGTAATAGATATTTTCGGGAAACCTATGTTGCTGGGTAGGAAATAAATTTAACTTTTGAGAGAAAAGATACAACATTCTTCGGTGATGAACTCAAGCTGAAAGATAATGAAGGTGAACATGAAATTGAGCCCAATCAGGCCATTTATCGGGATATCATGGATCGTATCATGTGAATGGGCAAGAGTGAACAAATCAATCTCCCAAGATAAGAAACTTGAAAATAATTGTTCAACTTAAAAATATATTTTCATCTGGCTATTCCAAGAGACTTAAATCATATAACAAAAGATTGATCATTCACCTGATTGAAGTAATGTAGTAGAAATCAAATTAAACCTGAAGTGATAAACCTGATTGAAGCTTCAGAGATGTGGAAGAATTGAAGTGATAAAGAGTATTGAAAGATTATATCAGTATTGGTGCTATACATGTCTAAATCTCAAGGAGATATAAGGGTGGAATACTCAACTTCTGTAAGTGTTACTCATATCAATGTATAGACAGTACAATTGAAATTTATACATGTCTTATATGCATATTGTTAGATATATTTGAGATGTCATGTCTAATATGATTCATGTTTAGTTTTCAGATCTTAACAAACAGGACATATCAGGACTTACTGAAATCGGGACTTACTGGAAGTCAGAACTTAATATCAGAACTTAAGGTCATATCAGAACTTAAGTGCTGGAAGACTTTCATATAAGGAAGGAAGCTGATTTATAGTAGAAGATCGAGACTTAAACAAAAGAAGATATGCATGGAAAGAGTTAGAAGACTGGAAGACTTGTAGAAGACATCTGATTGATATATTTTAGGAGACAAAATTATATTCCATATAAATTAGAAGTTATCTTGTAACTATGTACTATATAAACACAGACTTAGGGTTTACACTATATGTGTTATCATTATCGAGAAGATTATACATTGTAACCTACCAGCTCTTAGTGATATTTGTTCATCATTGAGAGAGAACAATTCCATTGTAATAGAGTTTATCATATTGAATATATCTGTTTACTATTACTTGTGTTCAAAATAGATTTGATTGTATTAAACACTGTATTCAACCCCCTTCTACAGTGTTGTGTGACCTAACAATTGGTATCAGAGCTTATCTATTAACACACATACAGTAAAGATCCAAACAATTGGTATCTTGCTTATAAAAAGAGAAATAATTATTTAGAAAAGGAGTTAGTCTTACTTCATCAAACTAAGAAAGAAAAAGATGATGCTTTATATGTTAGAGATGAAGTGTTAAAATTGAATGAATCTCTAATACTGACTTAGAAAAGGAAAGAGAGATTATCAGAACTTGGACTAACTCTGGCAGAACAACTCAGAATTTATTAAGTAGTGAAAACTGGAAAGAGGGCTTAGGTTATGGAGATGATAAAAGTGAAAAAGGAACTGAACAAATTGAGCCAATTGTTGTTAAACAGACTGCTAAGCCAAAGGTAAATCCTGTTAAGTTTGTAGCAAAAACTGTAAAGTCTGATTCTGAAAAGATGAAAGAATCTAGGACAGAAGTCAAGGAAAAGTCAACTTCTGACAAATGAGAACATGATAAACCAGCTGAAGTCAACAGAGGCTTAATGACAAAGAAGCAGCTTAAGCATAAGCTGAAAGAGATTAAAAATGTCAACAAGGTAGAGGAAGCTACGAAAAATAGGAATGGAAAGGAAGGTGTGAATAAAGGCAATAATTATATGCCTGATCCTAATGCTCCTAGAAAGAAATGTTATAACTGTGGAAACTCTAACCATCTTGCTTCTTTTTGTAGGAAAAATAAAGATATAAACTCTTTACCTCCTAGATCAGCAGTTAAGAGTCAGTCTGTTAGGTTTAAGCCACAAAATCCTTGTTTTCATTGTGGTAGTTTATGGCATTCCATTTATTCTTGTAAGGAATATCATAGTCTGTACTATGATTATTATCAAATAAAACCTTCTTTGAAGAAAGTTACTTTAATTCCTTCTAGTGTAAAGTCTGATGCAAAGTCTGATATAAGTTCTGATAAACAGCATGTTAGCATAAACACTGAAACTAAATCCGCTGCAAATGCTAACAAACTTAAAAAGGCCAAAGGATCCAAGCAAGTCTGGGTCCTTAAAACTAACCATTAGTGGTCTTTGTGATTGCAGGGCAACAGGAAAGATATCCTAATGCTGGACAGTGGATGTTCAGGACATATGACTAGAAATAAAGCCCTGCTATCAGATTTTATGGAGAAAGCTAGCCCAGGAGTTTCTTATGGAGATGGAAACATGGGAAAAAATTTGGGATATGGCAATATAAATCTTGGGAATGTCATCATTGAATCAGTAGCTCTTGTCTCAGGACTTAAACACAATCTGCTAAGTGTGAGTCAAATCTGTGACAGAGGTTATCATGTGGATTTCTTTGAAGAATACTGTGAAGTTGTAAGCAATTCTACAGGCAAAGTGGTTCTGAAAGGTTACAGGCATGGTAACATTTATGAAGCCAGACTTTCAACAAGTTCTGATGGTTCTGCAATCTGTCTATTAAGAAGAGCATCAATTGAAGAAAGCTGGAATTGGCACAAGAGACTCTCTCATTTAAATTTCAACAACATAAATGAGCTAGTAAAGAAAGATCTTGTGAGAGGACTGCCAAAATCAGTATTTGCTCCTGATGGCCTTTGTGATTCATGTCAAAAGGCAAAACAAAGAAAATCTTCATTCAAGAGCAAAACTGAATCCTCAATTCTTGAGCCTTATCACCTACTGCATGTTGATTTATTTGGTCCAGTCAATGTCATGTCTATTGCAAAGAAGAAATATGCTATGGTTATAGTGGATGAGTTCACAAGGTACACTTGGGTGTATTTCTTGCACAAGAAGAATGAAACTGCATCTACCCTAACTGATCATGTCAGACAGCTGGATAAGTTGGTCAAAGATTCTGTTAAAATTATAAGAAGTGATAATGGCACTGAGTTCAAGAATTCAATCATGGAAGAGTTCTGCAAAGAGCATGGAATCAAACAGGAATTTTCTGCACCTAGAACTCCACAGCAAAATGGAGTTGTAGAAAGAAAGAACAGGACTCTTATTGAAGCTGCACGAACTATGCTTGATGAAGCAAAGCTACCAGCCTACTTTTAGGCTGAAGCTGTGCAGACTGCTTATTTTACACAGAATGCTACACTCATAAACAAGCGTGGAAAACACCATATGAGATGGTGAAGAAAAAGAAGCCAGATATGAAATTCTTTCATGTATTTGGATGTAAGTGTTTTGTTCTTAAGACTCATCCTGGACAGCTATCAAAATTTGATCTAAAAGATGGTGAAGGAATTTTTGTTGGATATCCACTTTCCACAAAAGCCTTCAGAGTCTACAATTTAAGAACAAGGGTTTTCATGGAATCTATCAATGTATCTTTTGATGATAAGAAGATTACTGGACTTGAAGATTTCAATGATCATGATCAGTTGAGATTTGAAAATGAAGATTTAAACTCTGATATTGTAAATTCTGATGACCTAAACTCTGATCCTGTAAGTTATGACGGGTTAAGTTCTGATGTCATTGAAACTGTGGTAACAACTCCAAAGGAAAATGCACCTGTCCAGGGGGAGCAAGCTGAAGATCCTACCACAACTCGAAACTCTCAAGAAGCATCAGAACCCGTCACTGGCTCTTCAAGTTCTGATTCATCAAGTTCTGATGAGCCAAATTCTGATAATTCTGGAAACTCTGATTCTTCTAATCCTGATGGATCCAACTCAAATTCTGAAGTCTCAGAGAGCATAACTACAGGGGGAGCATCAGAAAATATTGATGGCGACAACATGGATCATGTGGGAGGATCCAGTTCTAGAAAACAACTTCCATCTGCAAGGAAGTGGACAAAATCACATACACCTGACTTAATAATTGGAGATCCTGAAGCAGGTGTCAGAACTAGAACTGCAACATCAAATGAATGTCTCTATCATTATTTTCTATCTCAGACTGAACCAAAGAAAGTGGAAGAAGCTCTTCAATATGCTAATTGGGTGCAAGCAATGCGGGAAGAGTTAAATGAATTTGAATGAAATAAAGTCTAGACCCTAGTGTCAAGACCAATTAATAGATCCATTGTTGGCATAAAATGGGTGTTCAGAAACAAAACTAACAGTGATGGCATAATTAAAAGGAAGAAAGCAAGACTGGTTGCTAACTGTTACTCTCAACAGAAGGGTATTGATTATGATGAAACATTTGCACCAGTTGCTAGATTGGAAGCCATAAGAATCTTTTTGGCTTATGCTGCTCACAAAAAGTTTAAAGTCTTTCAAATGGATGTAAAAAGTGCTTTTCTCAATGGAGAATTGGAAGAAGAGGTATATGTTGAACAACCTCCAGGATTTGAAGACTCAAAATTTCCAAATCATGTCTATAGGTTAGACAAAGCACTTTATGGCCTTAAGCAAGCTCCAAGAGCATGGTATGAGAATTTAGCTCAATTTCTTCTGGAAAGTGGATTTCACAGAGGTACAATTGATAAAACTCTGTTCTACCTCAACCATGGAAATGACTTACTTTTAGTATAGATATATGTTGATGATATCATATTTGGATCTACTAATGCTAAGCTCTATAAAAGATTTGCAAAGATAATTCAGTTAAGATATCAAATGAGTATGACGGGAGAACTTAGTTATTTTCTGGGACTTCAAGTCAAGCAAAATGAAGAAGGTACTTTTATCTGTCAATCTAAGTACACCAGAAATTTACTGCAGAAATTTGGAATGTATGATTGCTCAACTGCATCCACTCCCATGGCCACTGCAACCAAGTTAGATAAAGATACTGGTTCATCAGTAGATATTACTGACTACAGAGGTATGATTGGCTCTTTACTCTATTTAATTGCTAGTAGACCTGATATCATGTATGCTACCTGTCTTTGTGCAAGATTTCAGGCTGATCCAAGAGAACCTCATTTAATAGCTGTGAAAAGAATTTTCAAGTACCTCAAGGGTACAGCTGATCTAGGATTGTGGTATCCTAGAGAATCAGATTTTAAGCTAATAGGTTACTCCGATGCAGATTCTGCAGGATGCAAAATAGACAGGAAAAGCACTAGTGGAAGCTACAAATTTCTTGGAGGCATATTGGTTTCTTGGAGGCATATTGTTTAGTTTTTGTTCTCATGCATCAGACTTTATGATCAGTATTTACAGATTGTCTTATCTTCATGTAATCTGTACTTAAATTAAAATACATTAAATGCTGATTATTATCTGATGTGGATCTATATACTCTGATAGTGATTTGAATGTTCTGTGATTATTCAATCTAATAAGGATTACTGTGCTAGATGCTGACCTAGTAGTCTTTAATATACTAGAAATCCCATGTTTGAATTAGTTGTTTATGTGGAAATTCATTAACACAAGCAAATTTTGATTTTGAGCTTAGTCAAATTTACTTTGTGGATCTTATTACTAAGTCACAAACTAGATTCTTGCTTCTTATCTGTCAAATTCTGATGTCAGTAAATCTTGAGGATGAACTAAATGCTGATAAGCCTCACTTATCAAAAGAAAAGAAAATAAAAGAAAAGAAAATTAAAGTAAGGTACTCCTTTAAGATCTAGAGTAAATATATGGAAGGGAAGACCCAAGTGCATTGCTGGTATTAAGTAATATGCATTAGAAAAGCAAATAAATTTTTTTGGTGACTTTTCACATTCTCTGATTACTGGAGAAATACTCTGATAATAGCATAAATTCTTATAGCAGTTGTGACTCATTTACACTGAGAAGCCACTGTGAAAAAGAATTCTAAAAGATGCATAAAATGAGTACAAACAATTGAGGTGGACTAATGCACAAACTTATCCTATAGTAGACTTCATTATTAATGATAGATTTTAAGCACTTTTCTTAGTTATGCCTTATTTCTAAGATGTACCGAAGTTTATCAGATTTAATCTTTATCTGATATTCTGCTAATGCACACACTCTCACTCCATATGAATGATGAAAATTACTGTGGTGATTAAGTGATTTTAGATAAACAGTTAAGTGTCATTTGCATAAATTATGAGGACAAATTCTGATGGCAGTTCTGATGATTAAACTATGAAGAAACAAGTCAGTATTTATATGAAGAATCACAGATACAAACGTTCACTTTTTGAGTTGATAAGCCATATTCTGATGACTGCTAAAATCTGATAATAGTCAAGTTCTGATATTAAATTCTGATGGAAACTCTGATGCTTACGTGGCATTATTCTTTACTTGACTTATTTGTGGTAAATACTGAAACGGTCATATTTAATCAGAATATAATTAGGTGAGATAAAAACAGTCATAATCATTTGGGTTAGTGGTAAACATGTTTGTCTTGAAAAACTGCATGTGCACGTTAATTGTTGCTTATTTCTCGTGCCCGTTAACTCTGCTTTAACTATTTACTGGATGACATGTGTACAAGTGTTAGTTTTACTTCTAAAAAGGACTGTTGAGTGGAGAGAGTATATATATGAGAGTTAAAAGATTTTCTAATCTTTTACCTACTTTTCTATTCTTAATCTCTCTTATTCTCTCTCTCTCTCTCTCTAATATTCTCTGAAGCTTTTTCATACAGGACTTTTATCAAACACCTTGTGCACAATATATTTTCTCACTTATTTCTTACAGAAATGGCACCAAAAGATGTTATTTTCAATGGAGCGAAGTTTGTCCCCAACAATTACTTGGCTATTCTTAGCAAGAGTGAAGCCCTATCAGATCTTCATTTCGTTCAGGACTTTCTCGCCAACTCTGAGATCGGTCATGTACTGACCCAACCAGACACATTCTCAGGAACTCAAGTGTTGGAGTTCTGGAGGTTAGGCGTGTATGATGATGGTGGTGCCAATGGGTCCCCAAGTATTGTATTTACAACAGGGGAGGATGCCCATGTGGCGACCTTGGCCACAGTTCGACAAGCACTCCATCTGCCAGAAAATTGTACATATTCAACAGTTGAAGAGCCAGTTCTTCAACAACTAATGGCCAGTCTGGGCTATGAAAAGACTCTGGCGAAGCTGAGACAGTTGAAGAGACCCCACATAAGGAGGGAATTGAGTTTCTTTTTCGACTGTATCACCATGACTTTTGCAAATAAGTGTTCAAATTTTGATGCAATCCCAATTCTCAGTCAACAAATCAGGTATGCTCTCATAAATCAAACTCGTTTTGATTATGCAAATGTTGTTTTAGGCTTTATTGGGGATAGGATGACAGAAGATATAAACACTGTATATTTTATTAGATTCTGTCAGCTTATTTATAGTTCTTGTTGTTCTGATGCACCCCAATTAGCTAGTGAGTTAATTGAACCATTTAAGCTAGCTAAGAGAGCATTTACTGACTTATTATCTGCTGATAATAAGAAAACTATTTTGAGACCCCTCCAAATTCCACAATCTGTCAAACAGTTTTTGGTAAACTCTGACCCGTCCACAAACACTGCTCTATATCCTGATGTCCAACCATCCCACCCTCCATCAGAACCTCCAACCACTACACAACCAACCTCTTCTCAACCACAACCACAACCTACCATCAGGACATATTTCAAACCAACACAGTCATCTCAACCTCAACTATCAGCACATACAATCAAACATGTTAGTCCTTTAACAATATAGCAAGAATTACAGAAGGGGGTTGAATGGAATTCTTGAACCTTTTTCTTGAAATAAAAATGTTCAACTCAATTATAGATATATTTGTTTTGATTAGCACAATGCGGAATATAAACTTGAATGAATCAAAACACAAGTAATTAAAAACAAGAGTCTTTAAAAACTTTCTGGTGGATTTAAACAATTCCACCAGAGATATATATAATATATCGAGAGGACTCTGTGTGCAGAAATGCCCACAGCTGCTTACAAATTGAACTGCTGAGAAAACAGGAAATGCTAAAGATTATGCTTACAAAGATTTCTATGCTTTTGTGTTTCTCAACTATCTCGGTTATTTTTCTATTTGCTACTCTCTTGGTTTATATAATACCAAGATTATAAAGTCAAAAAGACTGAACAAATATAAAATCTAATAGTCTTAATCTTTGCTGATTTTTGTCCTCTATTACCCAGTTAATGGGCTTCCACAATGTGTTTGTATCCAACTCGACGGCTGTGTATCAGCTTTCACTGTTCAACTGATGTTTGAATTCTTGATATGATCATCCGTCGACTTTTAGATCATCCGTCGATGACTTAATTAATCATCCGTCGACTGCTATGTTAAACATCCGTTGACAGTCTTTTGATCATCCGTCGAAGGCTTTGTTAATCATCCGTCGGTAGCTATTTTGGCACTTGACTTCATTTCACTTATACAGAATTACAAGACATTAGTTATGTACAATTAATCAACCTATTCTGCATATCTAGATAAAGTCAAAATGACTTATATGCTACTACAGACTTTATACAAAGGTGCATACATCACTGTGCTACAAACTTATTATTACATAAGCTACTCACTCGATGGATAATAAGTTAATCATCCGTCGGGACTATAATGAGTTATCCGTCAGGACTATAATTCTTATCCGTCGAGTGCTACATTATTTCACTAAGTAAAATCTGCTTAGATGTTTTGTTTAAGTGATCATCAAGTACACAACATATTCACAACAATCTCCCCCAATTTATGTCTACTGGAATTGTAGCCATAAATTAAGAGACACTTGATGATAACAAAACATCCTAAACATATATCTTTAAAGATAAGTAGATAAAACTGAAAGTGCTTCAATTAAACAAAATGTACAAGGTTTGGCTCACAGTCAATTCAAGATGCTCCTCTAGCCTGAGCAGATTTTTCTAGTTTCTTGAAGGTCTGGATATTCTTCCAAGCTTTCTGTTGTTTTCTTCAATTTGATTCTGGAGCTGCCTGTGGAATTCTAGTTCATCAGATTCTGAGAGATCTAGCATTTCTTGCATCTCCAAGAGAGTCTCATTGCTAGAGATACTCAATTGGTCTTCTAGTCTGAAGAATCTTCTCACACCCTTGTTATCCATGAATTCCATCAGCCAGTAGGGCCTTAGATGCACTCTTCTCCCTGTGTATGGGATGATTAGAGTCTTTGGGAGTGCATCCTTAGCTCTAACACTCCTCAGCTCTTCAATCTTCTTCAATACTAGTCTTCTTGCAGTTACATTGAACCCAAAGTTTTTCTTGAAGGATGAATAGACTTTGATCAACACAGCTTGGCTTTCTTGAAGTATCCTGTGAAGAGGCCACTGCATCTCCCTTCCTCCTTTGTACTTGAACACCAACCTTTCAGGTAGGTTTCTGTATACATCAATTGCCCTTACTTCATCCAGTTCATCCAGATAAAGGTTTAGATCTGAGAATTCTTTGATGTCACACAAGTACAAGTAGTCTCCCCTGTTGAACTTGGGTTGAGCTTTGACTACTGACTTGGATTTGAGAGGTGACAGCTTCACTTTCTTGACTGCCCTTGATTTTGTCCTTTTTGGATTGGTAAGGATTGGCAAGTTGAAGTTAGGATTTGGTAATTTATCCCGCTCTATTGGCTCATCCTTTGGCACAATAGGCTCTTCATGTATGTTCCTGTAGGGGTCCACCACCCTTATATCTTCAAATACCACAGAGGGCTTTGATGCTAGAGTTTTAGCTTGAGTGGATTCCTTAGGAAATTGATCTTCCAATTCCTTGTCAACAACATCCAGTTTCCTTTTTATTCTTCTAGCCAATTCCTTCCTTCTTGGGGATTTCTTCTGTTCTTCAATCTTCTTCTTTGATTCAGCAGCTTCAGATGGTTGAGAGGGAATTTGTTGAGAAGAGTTTACAGCCTGTAGCTTGGCCAAGATGGCAATATGCTCTTTCTTTTGTTTAGATTTCTTTGCATCTAGAGCAGCTTGCCTCTTTTCCTTCTTTAATCTTGCTTTCTCTTCTTTCTTTACTTGAGCAAATTGTGGATGTCCAGCTACCACACAAATTTCCTTTCCATTTCTGAATATCTTAGCAATTCTCCTTTTTGAGGCTGAATCAGCTGGATCTTTATAGAAGACAATGGATCTTGACAGAAGCTTCTTTTCATCAGGTCTGGGTGTCTCATACACAGTATCCAAGGGATTCTTCAGAGATGACTTTGGATAATTTGCCCTTGGTTTGAGAATTATTCCAGCCTTTTGTGATTTGATGCAGGAAGATTGTCCTTTCTCCAAATAGTTCATGCTCATCTTATTCACACTAATTGGCTTGACATGAGAGTGATGGATGGATGACTTAACTGGCTCCTTAACTAGTTCAAACTTTTTCTGAATTTCCTTACCAATCTTTTCCCAGTTGATTAAACTCAACTTTCCTTTTTCAGCAACTTTCAAATTTATTGCTGCTGCTTCAATTAGATCTATACCATCTGCAACTGGTGGCTTGGAGATAGTAATTGAAGATACAATTACTCTGCTGATTTGTACTAGAAGTTTCTCCCCCTTTGTTGGTCCTTTCTCCCCCTTACTTGATTCTCTCTCCTCCTTTTTGTTATCATCAAGTTGAGGAGTTAGGCCTTGTGCTTTATCCAGTTGCATGAGAAGATTTGTCTGAGTCTGTTGATTTTGAAGAAGAATAGCCACTGAATCTTCAATAACTTGAACTCTATTTTCCAGTTTGGCTAGCTTCTTTTCAGATTCTGATTCTCTCCTCAATCTTAGTAGTAGATCTTGCATGGTACCATATGGCATTACTGAATCCAGCTTCTCAGAGTTATAGGTCTTCAAGTCAGCTATATCTCTTTTCAATTCATCCACACTGAGATTCTGTCTTAAGTGCTGGATCTTCATTAGATGTAGAGAGTCTAGGTGAGCTTGAAGAACAACCTTGGTACCAACATCTGATGTTTCCTGAAGGGCCTGTTGAATAGCCATTACTTATTTGACCAAAGACACCTCAAATTGTCCTGGTGTAGATTCCTTTGCCCATGCCCATTCAGGTAAACTTAAAGCAGAACTTGGGCCTTCAGCTCCCCCTAAGTTCATGCTTCCATCCAAAGAACCAGAGTCATCATCATTAGAATTTACTCCAAATTCTTCAGATGGCTCTCCATCTTGAGAAGGCATCCTGTTAACAGCAGCTTTATCTCTTTGAAGAGATTCTGTGGTGTGAACTAAATTCAAAGTCTGCTCTGCCTCCACATTGCCCTGAGCAGCCAACAATTGATAGGCTGAAACAGGGTGAGTAAAAGTGTCAGCATCCAAGGAAATGTTATCAATTACAGCTTTATAATGTTGCTGAAAGTGTCTTTCCTTTTCAGCATCATCCACAATCATTGACTCACTAGCAATGGCTGGTTCCATCCTTATTTCTCCTGTACCTGCCTTTCTCTCATAGTCTCTCTTTTGTTGCATCAGGGTCTCACCCTGGCTCCTCACCCTCACACCCTCACCTTCACCTACTAAGGTGGGACTCCTCTCACTCACTTTTGCCAATCCTGAAGAAATGGATTGCTGAGATTCACTCTTTTCCTCTCCTCTTGCCTGGGAGCAACCCAGCCTCTCACTCAATGCACTCTCCTCTCTCAGTCCTAAGAGTGATTGTATTACCACTAAATCTTCTGCACTTGAAATTATTGAAGTTTGAAGTTGTGCAGAGACACTCGAAGGATAAGTGATATCCGTCGGGTGAGTGGTAAAGCTATCCGACGGATAACTGCTGTTAAGCTTATCCGTCGGGATACAATCACTACTCGACGGATGAGCAATATCCATCGAGAAAGTAGAAATGAATGAGGTGGGAAGAGAAACTATTGTAGACTCTGTGTTGATTGAACTTATTTGAGGCACAGATGGCACAATAGAATCTAAAAGAATTGGCAAGTGAGCCAACAAATCATCTAAAAGATGATGCTCACTTGCACTAGATTTTGGCTTCCCCAACAGAGTTAAAGAAGGGGAATCAAGAATTGAAGTGTTTATCATGTCCACTTCCAGTGAGTTAGTTGGTGAGTATGGTGTTTCAGTGGCTTCTATAATGAGAGATTTTGGCTGTGACTCCACATTTATTGGAGCCACATCAATCTGAATTTGAGAAGGTGCAGGGACTGTATCTTTAGCACCAGTTTGCACTGTGTGTGTACCCTGTGCATCCCCAGTTGTTTTGGATTTCTTCTTTCTAGTGTAAGTTTGGGGTGAGCTTGTGTCCCTAACCCTCTTGGCTTGTGCTCTTGGATGAGAGCTTTGTTCAATAGCCACATCCTTTTGGGAGGATGTATCTAGAAGTGAGCTTTTGTCCTTTTAAGCACTGTGGTTTATTGGGAAACTGCAGTGTGGCTGGGCTGGGGTTCACTCATCTCTCCAACCTTATATTTGGGGTTTCTTTGATGTTCACCCCTTCCCTCACCTATCTGTCCCTCCTTCACACTCCCCTCTTTGGCTTTGGTAGATTTTTCAACTGGTACCTTTTGAGAGATACTCTAACGCCCCCAAATCCGGGGTCAGGGGATTTGGTCGTCACGATGAAACCTCAATCCAAAATAACCTGTTAAATCAAATAATAAATGCCAGCGGAAGATATTTATCATAAATGACCCCAAACTAATCCAAGATCTTTTAAGGCTACAGTTCTAGAAACAAGAAATCCAAATTCCACAAATAATTTTTCACTTTCTTTTAAATCTCTTTTCAATAAATTCCAACTCAAAACTAAACCCACTAGTATAACTTCGAAATGAAGTATACTAGGCCCAAATAAAATATACAACTATAATATAATATAATATAAACAACTTTATACAATAAGACTTACACTAGCCCGCAAACCCTGGATCAACCACCTTCCAAAAGCTTCTTCTTTGCTTCCTCGAATTACGCAGCTAAACAGCGCAAGCTAATCCTCACTGGAGGTTAAATTTAAAAACAGGCAAGTATGAACGGAAGAAATGCTCAGCAAGATCATTATAGCATATATAGGGTCTTTTGATATAAAACCGATATCTGCATTAGAGCAGAACATTTAAAATCATAATTGCTGAATTATAAACTCTTTTTGATATTTTCAAGCGAAAGGCTTCAGCAATACTTTGAATCTTGACGAGAATAAAACTCGTAAAACAGTGTTTACGGAAATATCGTAAACCACAATAACATGAAACAATGATTATGGATTGAATCATAAACTTTACTCAAAACTCAACTCTTAATATTAATACTTATTTTGTTGTCATATCAAATTAGATATCAATACGAACTTTGATGCTCACAACACCCATACTGAAGTCAACATCAATCATCTATACTAATACCACCTTTGATATTTAACAACAACGTAAGTATCCACAAAATCAGAAACTGAATCAAAGCCACAATTCACTTTTAATCCAAAACAGAATCAGTACTTTTAATCCAAAAAGAATCAGTACTTTTAATCCAAAACAGAATCAGTTAATAAATCATTTATTCTATGAATATCAAAACAATATCATAATTTAGATTGGAATCCTCGAACGACGGTGTGTTGCCGCCGGTGATCAGCCGCGGAGCAACACCGGTATGCCGAAGCATATCCAACTAAACAAAGGGCTACCCAAGGCACATATCGGCCTAGCAAGGTGTTATATCCTGTATAACACATAGCTCACGCTGGACCGCCGCCACGGCCTCTTACGCAACCATCCAATCTTAAAACCTTTTATTTGAAATGGGGTCATAATAACCGACACCCGAAATAATTTTATTCGCCCATTCACTTGGGCAGAAAACCAAAACAACGTCATCTTTCTCAAAATCCACAACATTTATAAATCCGATAATTGGATAAGTAAAATCACTTAGCCACTCTGAACATAGAATAGCGGACGAATACTTGCATAAACAGAATTATTTAATTCAGCGATATGTAAAACATTTATTTATTCCGAACAGAGAATAGGGAAAACAATACTTGCATAATATAATTCGAAATAAACGTCACTTGAATGATAAGTGAAGTCAGGGGTACTTGCCTTTGGGTTTTAGCAGTTAGTCACACTCGCACAACCACATCTATTCTGACATTCTGTCTCAAGACATCTCCGTCCTGCTTTTCAACACCTTACTGATATGCTGTTCCTGCGATTTCTAGAAGCCAGATATCTACTTCCATTCCATCTCACTCTTTATCCAACACCTTGTCCTGATCAACTCGAATGATCCGCATCTATAATTAAAATATAGAACTTTAATCATCTAAACGATAATCACTCGACGAACTACGCGTCAAAATCCTATCGTCTACCCATACGATAGCCCACACATAAATATAACAGATAAATACAAGACTCTTGGTCCACATATGCACATAATTCACATAGCACGTAAGTACATAATCCACGTATCACATAATTCATATCACATATGACTCGGTTCGTCAAAAGGGTCGACTCGATATGTTTAAAACTGAAATCAGGTCAAAAATATGATTTTTCGATCAATAATCGACTCAGAATAACTTGTAAACAAACGACCTTTCGAAACAAAAAGGATTTGGGTCTCGAAAGTATTTTTAATGAAAGCAGAATATTTTTCTGAGTCTGTACGCGTTCGTTTCGTATTAAACGGACAAACGGTTTATTTATTATAAATTTTTGAACATTTTTCGGAATAAAAACGATCTCCGAATCATTTAATCATTAAATAATAGGGCTCAAACACCCTAAAATAATTTTATAAGATTTATCGAGCCTGGAAAATAATTTAAAATAATATCTTAAAGCTCGAAACTATTTTTCAGAATTTTTAAATCAATTTTAAATAATTAAATCTAATTAAATAATCAATTAAAATTAATTAATAACTAATTAAATTAATTAATCAATTAATATTTAAATTAATTGACTAATTAAATAATTAATTATCAACTAAAATTAGTTAATTAACTAATTAAGATTTATTTTTGAATTACAATAAATTTTCAGAACTTAAAATATTGATTTTGAAAATAAAAATGAATTTTCAGAATAAAAGAAACTAAATTTTGATTTAAAATAAAATAGAAATTGCAGAAACATGTTTTTGATTTTGGAA
This sequence comes from Apium graveolens, assembly GCF_009905375.1. Lineage (NCBI taxonomy): Eukaryota > Viridiplantae > Streptophyta > Magnoliopsida > Apiales > Apiaceae > Apium > Apium graveolens. The sequence continues at coordinate 164,643,780 of NC_133654.1, read as the reverse complement.
TAGGAGAAAACAGGATCTAAACCGGGTCAGGGAAACGGGTTAAAACCGGGTCGTTCATGATCCAACCAGGTCGGGCATGAACACACCGGATTCTGGGGATTAAACCCAGTTTCCGGCGGTACTAGCCGGACTCCGGCGATGCCAATTACCATCGAAAAACCCCCCCGCGTCCTCGTTTCTCAGCTGGGTTTTGTTCTACATCAACCCTGCAACATAACAGTACCAACAACGACAAGAACGAAGTCGCAGAATTCAAACTCCGGCCAAAAAGCCATTAACGCCGGCGGGTTTTCTCGAGTTTTCCGGCAAAAACTCGAATTCACTCAATCCTTAAACAAACACGATGATTCCAGTGTCAAAATAACGCCAAGAACGATTACAATCTACTCAGGTCATCACACACAATCAAAACCCACTAAATCATAAACCCCCAAAATTCGAATATTACCCTAAAAATCGATTTTAAAATTTAACAACTCTTGAAACGATTTGATGATATAAAATGATAGAGAATCATCTGTGATTCATTTTGGTTATTCATACTTGTGATTTGGTGTTCAATAACGCCTTCAAAATTGACTTTGATTTTCAGAATTTTTCAAGAACACCAAGAACACATATTCAAGAAATTTTCAGAAAATTAAACCTCAATTTCTATATGATACCGAACCCTATTTTTGAAGTATAATATACCAAATCGACCAGAAAAACATGCTCTACAACATGGAAGCATCAAATCACATCAACAACATCAAGAACAAAATTTTATCATTTAATTATCAAATAATTCGAATATAAATAATTAAATAAGAAAATTACTGTGATTTCTGGGCAGAAACTGATGATTGATTCAGAAAGAAGATTTCGAGAGCTTCGTTTTGATATGCTGCACGCCCGAATCGGAGTTCGATAACGCCTTCGTTCGTGTGTTTGATTCTCGGGAACGTATCGGTTTTCTCGGGTTTTTCTCTGTATTTACGGTGTTTTAACTGGTTGCAAATGAATAAACGGAATAAACGAAATAAGAAATAGGATATTTATATTTATGGAATATTGGATCGTTCTGGATCGTTTTGGATCATTAAATTAGTTGCTTAGCCGCTAAGTAACTATAAAAACGATACAATTCAATACCAGAATTGGATAATTATCAAAACCGAGCTTTTTATAAAACACTATATACGAAAATAACGTAAAAATATCCCGTCTCTCGAGAATACGGGTTTTATTGATTACCGAAATAACTATTGTATCGAAAATATTGCGCCGGGCCGCGCACGGGTCAAACCGTAATCCGAATCGAAAAAGTCAAAACACGGAAAATGTCCGGAATTACCAGATTATGTTAGGAAGGAGTTTTCGGAAGAGTTTCGGGTTGTAAAAACGCAAAAACGATTGAAGTCGGACGATTCCCGGCTTTATAAAATAATTTTGGTAATTATTCAGAAAATAATTAATAATTCAAAAATTAATATAAAATCATCTAACAGTCCAAAAATTACCAGAAAAATATCACAATTATCTATATTTTTTTCTGGACATATAATAATTCAAATACTCAAATAATATCACATATAAACACCCAAACATCAATTCCACTTATCAGATAATTCACCAAAATTCACGTAAAATCACATAAATAATTCCAAATAATTATAAAAATAATATCTGAAAATATGGGATATTACAATCTACCCCCCTTATAAGGATTCCGTCCTCGGAATCAGCAGAAGAGAGCACTAAGGATCTTATCACAAATTTTCCATTTCCAAATAACCTCAATTTTCCATAATCTCAAACAAATCTTGTATTCCTTATATAATAAAACTTTTACAGGAGCTTCACCGTGCACCTTGTTCCATTCACACCCTTTGACCAATTCCTCAATAGAATCACTTTTATTGATCGCGAGAAAGAAGAACAGAGAAAAAGAGAAAGAAAAGAAAGAGAGAGATAGATAGAGAAAATTAAAGAAACAGACCGACTTCAGTATATGCCACTGATATTTTAATCACATTGCATTCCACTGCTGCCATTGGTAATCCCATCACATAATCTTGATTTGACTTGACCAGGATAACTCAGCTTAATTTGATTGGCATACCTTCGAATATTTGGAATGATAAAATCATGGAATTTTAAAAAGAAAAGAATTTGATATCATAACGGAACCAAAATCTGAATTTGAGAAAAAGTTTTGTTGCAATAAGAGAATAACTGAGAGATCAATATGATCAAATGAACTTGGTATTGCGTGTCCAAATTAAGACACTACTAAAGGTTGTTAACCTTCATGTATTCACAACACACACAAGTGATGGCGTCCCATCCAACTCCTATCACACAGACAGGTATACCTTGTGTCCCCTATAGTTAAGGTTGTTCATCTCAGTCAGAATAAAAGAATATCAAAGGAATTCAAAATCAAATGAATAAAACTGAAAAGATTTCAAAGCTGATATTTCTGAAGAAAATGAAATCAAGAAAACAAGATTCTGACACCAAATGAGCAACTGGTGTCATATCACCAAGAAACTATCCACCATATAAGAAAAGTGGAATTAATTATCATAACTTGACTGAGCTATCAAAACCAGAAAAATAGGCTTCATGACAGCCTCCGGCACATTTAAAACACATATATGATTGAAAATGAGTGTTAGGGAATATATCCTCTAACAATTACTTCTTTTTGAGAGATGTCAAAAGAAATTATAGAAAGAAAAGGTATTGCCAAAGTCTTAATATTTATCTTCAATTTGAACTCTCCAGTTGACTCGCCATCTGATTCTAGACGCTTCTTCATGTTCCAAAGATATCGATAATCTCCATCGTCGTCGAATCGTAGTCTCGGAAGATTCCACAATAGAAGTTTTGCAACTACCAAGAGTTCCATCCAGCTCAGCACAACCATCTCAAACGAATGCGCCTATCTTAACTTACTCGTTGGTACTATATCCGATAGTCCAACAGGAACTCGATATGAGCTCAAACGTCCTTACATAGCTATACACACTCCTACACACTCTCGTTTCTAGTTTACTATAACCTCAGCTCTGATACCAACCTGTAACGCCCCCAAATCCGGGGTCAGGGGATTTGGTCGTCACGATGAAACCTCAATCCAAAATAACCTGTTAAATCAAATAATAAATGCCAGCGGAAGATATTTATCATAAATGACCCCAAACTAATCCAAGATCTTTTAAGGTTACAGTTCTAGAAACAAGAAATCCAAATTCCACAAATAATTTTTCACTTTCTTTTAAATCTCTTTTCAATAAATTCCAACTCAAAACTAAACCCACTAGTATAACTTCGAAATGAAGTATACTAGGCCCAAATAAAATATACAACAATAATATAATATAATATAAATAACTTTATACAATAAGACTTACACTAGCCCGCAAACCCCGGATCAACCACCTTCCAAAAGCTTCTTCTTTGCTTCCTCGAATTACGCAGCTAAACAGCGCAAGCTAATCCTCACTGGAGGTTAAATTTAAAAACAGGCAAGTATGAGCGGAAGAAATGCTCAGCAAGATCATTATAGCATATATAGGGTCTTTTGATATAAAACCGATATCTGCATTAGAGCAGAACATTTAAAATCATAATTGCTGAATTATAAACTCTTTTTGATATTTTCAAGCGAAAGGCTTCAGCAATACTTTGAATCTTGACGAGAATAAAACTCGTAAAACAGTGTTTACGGAAATATCGTAAACCACAATAACATGAAACAATGATTATGGATTGAATCATAAACTTTACTCAAAACTCAACTCTTAATATTAATACTTATTTTGTTGTCATATCAAATTAGATATCAATACGAACTTTGATGCTCACAACACCCATACTGAAGTCAACATCAATCATCTATACTAATACCACCTTTGATATTTAACAACAACGTAAGTATCCACAAAATCAGAAACTGAATCAAAGCCACAATTCACTTTTAATCCAAAACAGAATCAGTACTTTTAATCCAAAAAGAATCAGTACTTTTAATCCAAAACAGAATCAGTTAATAAATCATTTATTCTATGAATATCAAAACAATATCATAATTTAGATTGGAATCCTCGAACGACGGTGTGTTGCCGCCGGTGATCAGCCGCGGAGCAACACCGGTATGCCGAAGCATATCCAACTAAACAAAGGGCTACCCAAGGCACATATCGGCCTAGCAAGGTGTTATATCCTGTATAACACATAGCTCACGCTGGACCGCCGCCACGGCCTCTTACGCAACCATCCAATCTTAAAACCTTTTATTTGAAATGGGGTCATAATAACCGACACCCGAAATAATTTTATTCGCCCATTCACTTGGGCAGAAAACCAAAACAACGTCATCTTTCTCAAAATCCACAACATTTATAAATCCGATAATTGGATAAGTAAAATCACTTAGCCACTCTGAACATAGAATAGCGGACGAATACTTGCATAAACAGAATTATTTAATTCAGCGATATGTAAAACATTTATTTATTCCGAACAGAGAATAGGGAAAACAATACTTGCATAATATAATTCGAAATAAACGTCACTTGAATGATAAGTGAAGTCAGGGGTACTTGCCTTTGGGTTTTAGCAGTTAGTCACACTCGCACAACCGCATCTATTCTGACATTCTGTCTCAAGACATCTCCGTCCTGCTTTTCAACACCTTATTGATATGCTGTTCCTGCGATTGCTAGAAGCCAGATATCTACTTCCATTCCATCTCACTCTTTATCCAACACCTTGTCCTGATCAACTCGAATGATCCGCATCTATAATTAAAATATAGAACTTTAATCATCTAAACGATAATCACTCGACGAACTACGCGTCAAAATCCTATCGTCTACCCATACGATAGCCCACACATAAATATAACAGATAAATACAAGACTCTTGGTCCACATATGCACATAATTCACATAGCACGTAAGTACATAATCCACGTATCACATAATTCATATCACATATGACTCGGTTCGTCAAAAGGGTCGACTCGATATGTTTAAAACTGAAATCAGGTCAAAAATATGATTTTTCGATCAATAATCGACTCAGAATAACTTGTAAACAAACGACCTTTCGAAACAAAAAGGATTTGGGTCTCGAAAGTATTTTTAATGAAAGCAGAATATTTTTCTGAGTCTGTACGCGTTCGTTTCGTATTAAACGGACAAACGGTTTATTTATTATAAATTTTTGAACATTTTTCGGAATAAAAACGATCTCCGAATCATTTAATCATTAAATAATAGGGCTCAAACACCCTAAAATAATTTTATAAGATTTATCGAGCCTGGAAAATAATTTAAAATAATATCTTAAAGCTCGAAACTATTTTTCAGAATTTTTAAATCAATTTTAAATAATTAAATCTAATTAAATAATCAATTAAAATTAATTAATAACTAATTAAATTAATTAATCAATTAATATTTAAATTAATTGACTAATTAAATAATTAATTATCAACTAAAATTAGTTAATTAACTAATTAAGATTTATTTTTGAATTACAATAAATTTTCAGAACTTAAAATATTGATTTTGAAAATAAAAATGAATTTTCAGAATAAAAGAAACTAAATTTTGATTTAAAATAAAATAGAAATTGCAGAAACATGTTTTTGATTTTGGAATAGGAGAAAACAGGATCTAAACCGGGTCAGGGAAACGGGTTAAAACCGGGTCGTTCATGATCCAACCAGGTCGGGCATGAACACACCGGATTCTGGGGATTAAACCCAGTTTCCGGCGGTACTAGCCGGACTCCGGCGATGCCAATTACCATCGAAAAACCCCCCCGCGTCCTCGTTTCTCAGCTGGGTTTTGTTCTACATCAACCCTGCAACATAACAGTACCAACAACGACAAGAACGAAGTCGCAGAATTCAAACTCCGGCCAAAAAGCCATTAACGCCGGCGGGTTTTCTCGAGTTTTCCGGCAAAAACTCGAATTCACTCAATCCTTAAACAAACACGATGATTCCAGTGTCAAAATAACGCCAAGAACGATTACAATCTACTCAGGTCATCACACACAATCAAAACCCACTAAATCATAAACCCCCAAAATTCGAATATTACCCTAAAAATCGATTTTAAAATTTAACAACTCTTGAAACGATTTGATGATATAAAATGATAGAGAATCATCTGTGATTCATTTTGGTTATTCATACTTGTGATTTGGTGTTCAATAACGCCTTCAAAATTGACTTTGATTTTCAGAATTTTTCAAGAACACCAAGAACACATATTCAAGAAATTTTCAGAAAATTAAACCTCAATTTCTATATGATACCGAACCCTATTTTTGAAGTATAATATACCAAATCGACCAGAAAAACATGCTCTACAACATGGAAGCATCAAATCACATCAACAACATCAAGAACAAAATTTTATCATTTAATTATCAAATAATTCGAATATAAATAATTAAATAAGAAAATTACTGTGATTTCTGGGCAGAAACTGATGATTGATTCAGAAAGAAGATTTCGAGAGCTTCGTTTTGATATGCTGCACGCCCGAATCGGAGTTCGATAACGCCTTCGTTCGTGTGTTTGATTCTCGGGAACGTATCGGTTTTCTCGGGTTTTTCTCTGTATTTACGGTGTTTTAACTGGTTGCAAATGAATAAACGGAATAAACGAAATAAGAAATAGGATATTTATATTTATGGAATATTGGATCGTTCTGGATCGTTTTGGATCATTAAATTAGTTGCTTAGCCGCTAAGTAACTATAAAAACGATACAATTCAATACCAGAATTGGATAATTATCAAAACCGAGCTTTTTATAAAACACTATATACGAAAATAACGTAAAAATATCCCGTCTCTCGAGAATACGGGTTTTATTGATTACCGAAATAACTATTGTATCGAAAATATTGCGCCGGGCCGCGCACGGGTCAAACCGTAATCCGAATCGAAAAAGTCAAAACACGGAAAATGTCCGGAATTACCAGATTAGGTTAGGAAGGAGTTTTCGGAAGAGTTTCGGGTTGTAAAAACGCAAAAACGATTGAAGTCGGACGATTCCCGGCTTTATAAAATAATTTTGGTAATTATTCAGAAAATAATTAATAATTCAAAAATTAATATAAAATCATCTAACAGTCCAAAAATTACCAGAAAAATATCACAATTATCTATATTTTTTTCTGGACATATAATAATTCAAATACTCAAATAATATCACATATAAACACCCAAACATCAATTCCACTTATCAGATAATTCACCAAAATTCACGTAAAATCACATAAATAATTCCAAATAATTATAAAAATAATATCTGAAAATATGGGATATTACAGATACCAGAGGGGTTTTTTTTGATTTGAATTTGGAAATTACAGTTGTTTTGGTAGCTTTGGTAGGCAACTGTTTGGTCATTGTCACAGTTGCCATAGCTATGCCAGAACTCAAAGAATTAGAGGAGATTGGAATGGTTGAGGGTATGGATCAACTTACCTCACTTACCTGAGGTGTCTACATTGCAGGGAAATAGAACATTGGCTGTTGTGAATATGTTGTGTACTTGATGATTACCTAAACAAAACATCTAAGTAGATTTTACTTAGTGAAATAATGTAGCACTCGACGGATAAGAATTATAGTCCCGACGGATAACTCATTATAGTCCCGACGGATGATTAACTTATTATCCATCGAGTGAGTAGCTTATGTAATAATAAGTTTGTAGCACAGTGTTGTATGCACCTTTGTATAGAATCTGAAGTAGCATATAAGTCATGTTGACTTTAACTAGATATGCAGAATAGGTTGATTAACTGTACATAAGCAATGTCTTGTAATTCTGTATAAGTGAAATGAAGTCAAGTGCCAAAATAGCTACCAACGGATGCTTAACAAAGCTTCGACGGATGATCAAATGACTATCAACGGATGTTTAACATAGCAGTCGACGGATGATCAATTAAGTCATCGACGGATGATCTGAAAGTCGACTGATGATCATATCAAGATTCAAACATCAGTTGAACAGTGAAAGCTGACACACAACCGTTGAGTTGGATACAAGTACACTGTGGAAGCCCATTAACTGGGTAATAGAGGATGAAAAGCAGCAAAGATCAAGACTGTTAGATTTTATATTTGTTCAGTTCTTTTGACTTTGTAATTTTGGTAATATATAAACCAAGAGAGTAGCAAATAGAAAAATAATTGAGATAGCTAAGAAACAACAACAGAGAAATCTTTGTAAGCACTATCTTTAGTATTTCCTGTGTTTTTAGCAGTTCTATTTTGTAAGCAGCTATGAGCATTTCTGCACACAGAGTTCTCTCGATATATTAAATATATCTCTGGTGGAATTGTTTAAATCCACCAGAAAGTTTTTAAAGCCTCTTGTTTTTAAGTACTTATGTTTTGATTCATTCAAGTTTACATTCCGCATTGTGCTAATCAAAACAAATATATCCATAATCGAGTTGAACATTTTTATTTCAAGAAAAAGGTTTAAGAATTCCATTCAACCCCCTTCTGTAATTCTTGCTATATTGTTAAGGGACTAACAATTGGTATCAGAGCAAGCTCTTAATCTACAAAGAGTTTAAAGATCAAAACAATTCAGCAAGATGAACAAGAAAGATGTTGGAGTCAAGATTCCTTTTCTTGATAAAGATAATTACCATCATTGGAAAGTAAAGATGCATCTTCATATGCTTTCTCAAGATGAGGCCTATGTGGATTGCATAGAAAGAGGCCCTCATGTTCCTATGAGAGCTGCAACAGGAAATGAACCATATGTTCCAAAGCCAAGGCATGAATGGTCTGATCCTGATATTGAACAAGTCAGGAAAGAGAAAAAGGCCATGAACATTCTGTTCAATGGTGTTGATGCAGACATGTTTGATAACATCATCAACTGCAAGACTGCCAAGGAAGTTTGGGACACAATACAGATAATCTGTGATGGTACTGAGCAAGTAAGAGAAAATAAAATGCAGCTCTTGATTCAGCAATACGAGCATTTTCACAATGAAGAAAGTGAGTCACTCACTGACTTTTTTAGTAGATTCCAAAAGCTACTAAATGCTCTTAAATTGCATGGAAGAGTCTATCAGACTAAAGACTCCAATCTGAAATTTCTCAGATCTCTTCCAAAGGAATGGAAACCAATGACAGTCTCATTGAGAAACTCACAAGATTATAAGGAGTTTACTTTGGAGAGACTGTATGGCATTCTGAAGACCTATGAGCTTGAGATAGAGCAGGATGAAAGAATGGAGAGAGGAAAGAAGAAAGGAGGATCCATTGCACTAGTGGCTGAACTGGAAAAGGAGAAGGAAGTGAAGATGGAAGCTGTGGAATCAACTTTAAAGGCCTGTGAAAGCAAGGGAAAAGGGCTAGCTGCAGAAAGTGAAGATTCATTGAGCCAAGATGACATGGAGGACATTGATGAGCACCTAGCATTCCTTTCAAGAAGATTTGCCAAGCTCAAGTTCAAGAAGAACTTTGGAGCTGCCAAGCCAAATAGAAACATGGTGGATAAATCAAAATTCAAGTGTTTCAAATGTGGCTTGGCAGGGAATTTTGCAATTGAGTGTAGAAAGTCAGATTCCAGTAAGAAAAGATTTGAGTCTGTGGATTATAAGCAAAAATACTTTGATCTACTCAAACAGAAGGAAAGGGCTTTTATTACACAAGAGAATGACTGGGCAGCTGAGGGTTTGGATGAAGATGAGGATGTCAGCTATGTCAATCTAGCCCTTATGGCCAAGTATGATGAAACAGAGACAAGTTCCTCAAGCAATCAGGTAATCATTACAAACCTTGCACATTTATCTAAAGCTGAGTGTAATAATGCAATAAATGACATGTCTACAGAATTGTATCATTTGCGTGTTATACTTAAGTCCCTCACTAAAGAAAATACTAAAATCAAAGAAAACAACTTGTTTTTGAGTGAGAGAAATAATGTGCTTGAGTCTCAGTTTGTTGAGTTTGAGAAACTAAAAATTGAGTGTAGAATTGCCAAGGAAGAATTAACTGAGTCCTTGAAAAAGGAAGAAATTTTAAAGAAGCAGCTCGATCGTGAACATGAGGTGATTAAAGCATGGAAAACATCCAGAGATGTTCATGCTCAAATCACCAAGGTTCAAGGAATTGAGTCTTTTTGTGATGAAGCCTGGAAAAAGAATAAGGAGAAACTAGAACCTATTTTGGTAGATGGATTGCTGACAGATGTAGACTCGACGGATGATGAGAACTATCCATCGGATAACAAAAAGTGTTATCCGTTGAATGATAAAAATCCTCATCCGTCGGCTGTGAGCAAACCCATTAGCAAAGCCAAATTAACCAAGCTAAATGAAAAGTATGGGTCTGTTTCCAAGAACTTTGTTTCAGGAGAGTCAAGTCAAGCCAAGAAAGGGAAGAAGACTAATGTTGGTCACATGACTGTCAAACAGTTAAGTGACAGACTTGAGAAGATAGAGGTAAAAACAGAGACTAAAAGGAAAAACAATAGGAATGGTAAAGTAGGGATTAACAAACATAATAACTACACACCTGACAAATATGCTCCTAGAAAAATCTGTATCAAATGTGGTAGTGTAAATCATTTGTCTGTTAATTGCAAATCTGCCATGCCTACACCCATGTCTGTTCAGCCTCAATTCTCTAACATGAATGCCATGCCTCCCATGCCTGTTAATGCTATGCCTACACAGAACATGAATGCACATTTTGCTAATATGCCATTTGTACCTAATCCATATTATGCTGCATACAATATGCCTCAAATGCCATTTAGCATGCCTTACTGGAATAACATGTTTGCACCAAGCATGCCATTTCCTGTTAGCCATAACATGCATGATAATTTTGTTGCATCTAGTGGTTTCAAAGGCCCAACCCAAATGACTAAGGAAGAATCTGAAATTCCTAAGTCAAATGAGTTAAGACCTAAGAAACAGAAGAAAATAGCTAACAAGGCAGGACCCAAGGAAACTTGGGTACCAAAACCAACTTGATTTGATTTTGATGTGTGCAGGGAAACAGAAGGAATCTTTGGTACTTGGATAGTGGTTGTTCAAGACACATGACTGGTGATTCTACCCTGCTCACAGAGTTTGAAGAGAGAGTTGGCCCAAGTATCACTTTTGGAGATGACAGCAAAGGTTATATTGTGGGATATGGCTTGATTTCAAAGGACAATGTCATCATTGAAGAGGTTGCCTTAGTGGATGGTCTCAAACACAATCTGTTGAGTATCATCCAACTTTGTGATAAAGGCAACTCAGTAACCTTCAACAAAGAAACCTGTGTTGTGATTAATAATCAAAACAACAAAGTGGTTCTCACTGGTGTGAGAAGAGGAAATGTGTATCTAGCTGACTTCAACTCAACTAAAGCAGAATCTGTAACTTGTCTTCTCAGTAAAGCAAGTCAAGATGAAAGTTGGCTATGGCACAAGAAGCTATCCCATTTGAACTTGAAGACCATGAATGAGCTGGTAAAGAAAGAGCTAGTTAGAGGCATTCCTATGGTGGAGTTTACAAAGGATGGACTGTGTGATGCCTGCCAAAAGGGGAAGCAGATTAAAACATCATTCAGGAAGAAACTTGATTCAGCAATTGAAGAGCCTCTACAACTGCTTCACATGGATTTGTTTGGACCAGTCAATATATTGTCAATCTCAAAGAAAAGATTTTTCCTAGTAATTGTAAATGATTTCTCAAAGTTCTCTTGGACCTATTTTCTAAAATCCAAGGATGAAGCTAGTGAAATCATCATCAATCACATAAGGCAAGTTAACAATCATCCTGATTTCAAAGTTAGAAGAATCAGGAGTGATAATGGAGCTGAGTTCAAGAACTATGTCATGAGAGCATTTTGTGAGGAAAATGGAATCTTGCATGAGTTTTCAGCAGCAAGGACTCCACAACAGAATGGAGTAGTGGAAAGAAAGAATAGATCTCTTATTGAAGCTGCAAGGACAATGCTTGAAGAATCAAAACTACCAACATACTTCTGGGCTGAAGCTGTAAACACTGCTTGCTACACTCAGAACATCTCTCTGATTAATCAAGCAAGATGCATGACACCTTATCAATTGTTCAAGAACAAGAAGCCAACTCTGAACTTTCTTCATGTCTTTGGCTGTAAATGCTATATTCTGAGAAATCAAACTGATCAAAATGGGAAGTTTGATGCTAAAGCAGATGAAGGAATTTTTGTTGGATATGTTGTTGGTAAAGCATATAGAGTCTACAATCTAAGAACCAACATTGTTGTTGAATCTATACATGTTATGTTTGATGATAAAAATATTGAAGGACTAAAAGATGGAGATTACCATGAGAGCCTCAAATTCGACAATGTTGAGATGGTCAGTGATGAAAGTGATGATGAGAGTGATCAAGAAACAGTGTCTAAGGATAATGCAGACAAATCTACTACAAATGAAGCACAAAACTCAACATCCGTCGAGTTACATAATGCTTCATCCGTTGGAAGGCAATCTGTATTATCCGTCGGAAGACAACCTGCCTCATCCGTCGGTACTCAAAATTCACCATCCGCCGGGTTATCAAAAGGAGCAGAAAGTCAAGGCAGATCACCCATAGAAAGCACCCCAATCTCAAATCAAAGATCCACAAACTCAGGGGGAGTTTCTAGCAATCAAAACTCAATCACACATCAAGACAACATTGAGGTCTCTTCATCTAGGGCTAATCTGCCTCAACCAAGAAAATGGATAAAAGATCACCCCTTTGAACTGATTATTGGTGATGTTTCTTCCATAGTTCAAACCAGGAGAGCAACTCAAGAAGAATGTCTATACAGCAGCTTCCTATCTAAGGAAGAACCAAAGAAGGTAGAAGAAGCCTTGTTAGATCCTGATTGGATTTTAGCTATGCATGAGGAGCTAAACCAATTTGAAAGGAATAAAGTATGGAAGCTGGTACCCAAGCCTACAGGAAATAATCCAATAGACACCAAATGGGTATTCAGAAACAAGATGGATGAAAATGGCATAGTAGTAAGGAACAAAGCAAGATTGGTTGCTAAAGGCTATTGTCAGCAAGAAGGAATAGATTTTGATGAAACATTTACTCCTGTTGCAAGACTTGAAGCCATCAGAATCTTCTTAGCCTATGCAGCCCATGCCAATTTCAAGGTCTATCAAATGGATGTCAAAAGTGCCTTTCTGAATGGAGATTTGGAGGAAGAAGTGTATGTAAGTCAACCTCCTGGCTTTGAAGATCCAAATTTCCCAGAGTATGTCTATTATCTACTGAAAGCACTTTATGGACTGAAGTAAGCACCTAGAGCCTGGTATGACACTTTATCAAAGTTCCTTTTGGAAAATCACTTCACAAGAGGTACTGTAGATAAAACTTTATTTTTCAGAAATGTGAATGGCTCTAGCATACTTGTTCAAATTTATGTAGATGATATTATTTTTGGCTCTACAGATGAGAAACTTTGTAAAAAGTTTGCCAAACTGATGCAAAGCAAGTATGAAATGAGTATGATGGGAGAACTAACTTACTTTCTTGGTTTACAAGTTAAGAAAGTTAGTGATGGAATATTCATTAGTCAAACTAAATATATTTTTGATCTTTTAAAAAAGTTTGATCTAATGGATTGCACATCTGCAAAAACTCCCATGGCCACTGCAACTAAGCTTGAACTAAATACTACTGAAAAGTCTGTGGATATTTCAAGTTATAGAGGCATGGTTGGCTCAGTTCTGTACTTAACAGCTAGTAGGCCAGATATAATGTTTGCTACATGTTTGTGTGCTAGATTTCAGGCTGATCCTAGAGAGTCTCATTTGATAGCTATTAAGAGAATTCTCAGATATCTCAAAGGAACACCAAATCTTGGCATTTGGTATCCTAGAGATTCTGGTTTTGATCTAACTGGTTATTCAGATGCAGATTATGCAGGTTGCAGAATTGATAGAAAAAGGACAACAGGAACCTGTCAATTTTTAGGAGACAAGCTTCTGTCCTGGTTCAGTAAAAAGCCAAATTCAGTTTCTACTTCTACAGCTGAAGCTGAATATATTGCTGCTGGCAGTTGCTGTGCATAGATTTTATGGATGAAAAATCAATTGCTAGACTATGGTTTGCAAGTTGAAAGGATTCCTATTTTCTGTGACAACACAAGTGCAATTGCCATCACTGAAAATCTACTTCAAGGACAAAGCATATAGACATCAAGTACCATTTCATAAGGGAACATGTAATGAATGGTACTGTAGAGTTACATTTTGTTCCAAGTGAGAAGCAACTTGCAGATATTTTTACCAAACCACTGGATGAATCCACCTTTTCTAGGTTGGTAAGTGAGTTAGTTATGCTTAATTACTCTTGAATTTATCTGAATTATTTTGCAAGTTGAAAAGTAGCCAGAAATTTAACTGATTTTTAGTCTTGGATGAAAATTTTGGCTAAGTCAAAATTTGCATCTCGACGGATGACCATTATCCATCGAGTTAAGTCATTCGTCGATATACAAATTGTAAATAAAAATCAATTACTTTTCTGGAGTATTTTAAAGCTCGACGGATATCAACTTATCCTCATCCGTCGAAGTGTCTAAATCTTAACCGTTAATTCCCTGAACATAATCCATTGAGTATACTTACAGTTTGTAAGCATTACACGACGGATAATGGGTAGAATTTTTACAGTTTATTTTAAAACGGCTATTTTAGACAATTTCTATTGGGTAATTTACTTCTCTTTATTATTTTTATCAGTTGATTTTGAGTAAAGTATAAAAGCTTATTTCATTCTAATCATTTTCTTTTATCATTCTCAAATTCAACTGTGTTACTTCATTCTCTCTCAAGCAAAAATCCTCTTTCTCTTCAAGCTTTTCTTCTCTAACAATGGCACCCGTAGTTAAGATCATGTCACAGACTGGGTTCATCTATGAGAAGAACAACTTCACTGCCTTGGTCAATAAGGGGATTCAGCAATCTGAAGACTATCATAAGATGATGGACTTCGTGAACAACTGCAAGTTAAGTTTTGCCATGCTGGAATCACCCACAATTTATTGTGAAGTTGTTGAGGAGATGTGGACAACAGCAATCTATAACTCTACTGACAAAACCATCACTCTAACCATCAAAGGTAATGATTTCTGTATCAATAGTGATGTCATAAAAGCATGTTTCAAGATTCCTGATGATAATGTAACTGCACCACACACTGACACTGATATTGTCAATATGCTCAATTCCATTCATTATGCACTTCCTACTGTAAAACTAAGTGAAATTAGAAGACTAGGTCTTAGGAAGGAATGAAGTTACTTGTGTGATGTAGTAACTAAAGTCTTTTCTGGAAAAATCAGTAATTTTGATTTTGTGAACATTTCCATGCTTAACATGCTATACATGCTAGTTACAGACAAATATTACAATTTCAGTGACCTTGTTGTGTATGAGTTAGGTTTTAAACTAGGTGACTTAGCCAAAAGAGGAAAGAATATTTACTATGCTAGATTTTTTATGCTTTTGGCTAACCATCTTTGTCAAGAGATTGAACTTGAGAACCCAAACAACAAATTAGCTTGTTGGGTTCAAGAGAGAAGAATTATTGCAGACTTGAACAGAGCCAACCATCACAAGGATGTGCCAATGTTCTATTTTCCTGTAATGCTGACACCTCAGGTAAGTGAGGTAAGTTCATCCAGACCCTTAACTATTCCAATCTCTTCTATTTCTTTGACTTCAGGCATAGCTATGGCAACTGTGACAATGACCAAACAGTTGCCTACCAATGCTGCCAAAATAACTGCAATTTCTAAATCCAAATCAAAGAAAACCCCCTCTGGTATCTCACTAAAGGTACCAGTTCAAAAATCTACCAAAGCCAAAGAGGGGAGTGTGAAGGAGGGTAAGATAGGTGAGGGAAGGGGTGAACATCAAAGAAACCCCAAGGATAAGGTTGGAGAGTTGAGTGAATCCAAGCCTAGCCACACTGCAGTTTCCCAACAAACTGTAGTGCTTAAAAAGGACAAAAGCTCACTTCTAGCTGCATCCTCCCAAAAGGATGTGGCTATTGAACAAAGCTCTCATCCAAGAGCACAGGCCAAGAGGGTTAGGGACACAAGCTCACACCAAACTTACAATAGAAAGAAGAAATCCAAAACAACCGGGGATGCACAGGGCACACACTTAGTGCAAACTGGTGCTAAAGACACAGTCCCTGCACCTTCTCAAATTCAGATTGACGTGGCTCCAATAAATGTGGAGTCACAGCCAAAATCTCTCATTATAGAAGCCACTGAAACATAATACTCACCAACTAACTCACTGGAAGTGGACATGATAAACACTTCAATTCCTGATTCCCCTTCATTAACTCTTTTGGGGAAGCCAAAATCTAGTGCAAGTGAGCATCATCTTTTAGATGATTTGTTGGCTCACTTGCCAATTCTTTCAGATTCTATTGTGCCATCTGTGCCTCAAATAACTTCAATCAACATAAAGTCAACAATAGTTTCTCTTTCCACCTCATTCATTTCTACTCTCTCGATGGATATTGCTCATCCGTCGAGTAGTGATTGTATCCCGACGGATAAGCTTAACAGCAGTTATCCGTCGGATAGCTTTACCACTCACCCGACGGATATCACTTATCCGTCGAGTGTCTCTGCACAACTTCAAACTTCAATAATTTCAAGTGCAGAAGATTTGGTGGTAATACAATCACTCTTGGTACTGAGAGAGGAGAGTGCATTGAGTGAGAGGCTGGGTTGCTCCCAGGAAAAAGGAGAGGAAAAGAGTGAATCTCAGCAATCCATTCATTCAGGATTGGCAAAAGTGAGTGAGAGGAGTCCCACCTTAGTAGGTGAAGGTGAGGGTGTGAGGGTGGGGAGCCAGGGTGAGACCCTGATGCAACAAAAGAGAGAATATGAGAGAAAGGCAGGTACTGGAGAAATAAGGATGGAACCAGCCATTGCTAGTGAGTCAATGATTGTGGATGATGCTAAAAAGGAAAGACAATTTTAGCAACATTACAAAGCTGTAATTGATAACATTTCCTTGGATGCTGACACTTTTACACACCCTGTTTCAGCCTATCAACTGTTGGCTGCTCAGGGCAATGTGGAGGAAGAGCAGACTTTGAATTTAGTGCACACCACAGAATCTCTTCAAAGAGATAAAGCTGCTGTGAACAGAATGCCTTCTCAAGCTGGAGAGCCATCTGAAGAATTTGGAGTAAATTCTGATGATGATGACTCTGGAAGCATGAACTTAGGGGGAGCTGAAGGCCCAAGTTCTGCTTTAAGTTTACCTAAATGGGCATGGACAAAGGAATTTTCACCAGGGCAATTTGAGGTGTCTTTGGTAAAACAAATAATAGCTATTCAGCAGGCCCTTCAGGAAGCTTCAGATGCTGGTACCAAGGCTGTTCTTCAAGCTCACCTAGACTCCTTACATTTAATAAAGATCCAACACTCAAGACAGAATCTCAGTGTGGATGAATTGAAAAAGGATATAGCTGACTTAAAGACATATAACTCTGAGAAGCTGGATTCAATAATGCCATATGGTACCATGCATGATCTATTACTAAGATTAAGGAGAGAATCAGATTCTGACAAGAAGATAGCCAAGCTGGAGAACAGAGTTCAGGTTATTGAGAATTCAGTGGCTCTACTTCTTCAAAATCAACAGACTCAGACAAATCTTCTTATGCAACTGGCTAAAGCACAAGGCCTAACTCCTCCACTTGATGATAACAAAAAGGGGGAGTGAGAATCAAGTAAGGGGGAGAAAGGACCAACTGAGGGGGAGAAACTTCTAGTTCAAATCAGCAAAGTAATTGTACCTTCAATTACTATCTCCAAGCCACCAGTTGCAGATGGTATAGATCTTATAAATGCAGCAGCAGCAAATTTGAAAGATGCTGATAAAGGAGAGTTGACTCTGATCAACTGGAAAAAGATTGATGAGGAAATACATCAAAAGTTTCAATTAGTCAAGGAACCAGATCAGTCAGCCATCCATCACTCTCATGTCAAGCCAATCAATGTGAATGAGATGAGCATGAACTATCTAGAGAAAGGACAATCTTCCTGCATCAAGACTGCAAAGGCTGAGATAATTCTTAAACCAAAGGCAAACTATCCAAAGTAATCTTTGAAGAACCCTATAGATTCTGTGTATGAGACACCCAAGCCTGATGAAAAGAAGCTTCTGTCAAGATCTATTCTCCTCTACAAAGATCCAGCTGATTCAGCCTCAAGAAAGAGAATTGCAAAGATATTCAGAAATGGGAAGGAAATTTGTGTGGTAGCTGGACATCCACAATTTGCTCATGCAAAGGAAGAAGAAAAAGCCAGATTGAAGCAGGAAAAGAGGCAAGCTGCTCTAGATGCAAAGAAGTCTAAACAAAAGAAAGAATAGTTTGCTATCTTGGCCAAGCTACAGGCTGTGAATTCTTCTCAACAAATTCCCTCTCAACCATCTCAAGCTACTGAATCAGAGAAGAAGATTGAAAAACAGAAGAAATCCTCAAGAAAGAAAGAACTGGCTAAAAGAACAAAAAGAAAGTTGGATGTTGTTGACAAGGAATTGGAAGATCAATTTCCAAAGGAATCCACTCAAGCTGAAACTCAAGCATCAAAGCCCTCTGTGGTGTTTGAAGACATAAGGGTGATGGACCCCTACAGGAACATACATGGAGAGCCTATTGTGCCAAAGGATGAGCCAATAGAGTGGGATAAATTACTAATTCCTGACTTCAACTTGCCAATTCTTACTAAGCCAAGAAGGACAAAATCAAGGGCAGTCAAGAAAGTGAAGCTGTCACCTCTCAAATCCAAGTCAGTAGTCAAAACTCAACCCAAGGTCAACAGGGGACTCTACTTGTACTTGTGTGACATCAAAGAATTCTCAGATCTAAACCTTTATCTGGAGGAGCTGGATGAGGTAAGGGCAATTGATGCATACAGGAACCTACCTGAAAGGTTGGTGTTCAAGTACAAAGGGGGAAGGGAGATTCAGTGGCCTCTTCACAGGATACTTCAAGAAAGCCAAGCTGTGTTGATCAAAGTCTATTCATCCTTCAAGAAAAACTTTGGGTTCAATGTAACTGCAAGAAGATTAGTATTGAAGAAGATTGAAGAGCTAAGGAGTGTTAGAGCCAAAGATGCACTACCCAAAACTCTTATCATCCCATACACAGGGAGAAGAGTGCATCTAAGGCCCTACTAGCTGATGGAATTCATGGATGACAAGGGTGTGAGAAGATTCTTCAGATTAGAAGACCAATTGAGTATCTTTAAAAATGAGACTCTCTTGGAAATGCAAGAAATGTTAGATCTCTCAGAATCTGATGAATTAGAATTCCACAGACAGCTCCAGAATCAAATTGAAGAAAACAACAGAAAGCTTGGAAGAAGATCCAGACCTTCAAGAAACTAGAAAAATCTGCTCAGACTAGAGGAGCATCTTGAACTGACTGTGAGCCAAACCTTGTATATTTTTGTTTAAATTGAAGCACTTTCAGTTTTATCTACTTATCTTTAAAGATATATATTTAGGATGTTTTGTTATCATCAAGTATCTCTTAATTTATGGCTACAATTCCAGTAGACATAAATTGGGGGAGATTGTTGTGAATATGTTGTGTACTTGATGATTACCTAAACAAAACATCTAAGTATATTTTACTTAGTGAAATAATGTAGCACTCGACGGATAAGAATTATAGTCCCGACGGATAACTCATTATAGTCCTGACGGATGATTAACTTATTATCCATCGAGTGAGTAGCTTATGTAATAATAAGTTTGTAGCACAGTGTTGTGTGCACCTTTGTATAGAATCTGAAGTAGCATATAAGTCATGTTGACTTTAACTAGATATACAGAATAGGTTGATTAACTGTATATAAGCAATGTCTTGTAATTCTGTATAAGTGAAATGAAGTCAAGTGCCAAAATAGCTACCAACGGATGCTTAACAAAGCTTCGACGGATGATCAAATGACTATCAACGGATGTTTAACATAGCAGTCGACGGATGATCAATTAAGTCATCGATGGATGATCTGAAAGTCGACTGATGATCATATCAATATTCAAACATCAGTTGAACAGTGAAAGCTGACACACAGCCGTTGAGTTGGATACAAGTACACTGTGGAAGCCCATTAACTGGGTAATAGAGGATGAAAAGGAGCAAAGATCAAGACTGTTAGATTTTATATTTGTTCAGTTCTTTTGACTTTGTAATCTTGGTAATATATAAAGCAAGAGAGTAGCAAATAGAAAAATAACTGAGATAGCTAAGAAACAACAACAGAGAAATCTTTGTAAGCACTATCTTTAGCATTTCCTGTATTTTTAGCAGTTCTATTTTGTAAGCAGCTGTGAGCATTTCTGCACACAGAGTTCTCTCGATATATTAAATATATCTCTGGTGGAATTGTTTAAATCCACCAAAAAGTTTTTAAAGCCTCTTGTTTTTAATTACTTATGTTTTGATTCATTCAAGTTTACATTCCGCATTGTGCTAATCAAAACAAATATATCCATAATCGAGTTGAACATTTTTATTTCAAGAAAAACGTTCAAGAATTCCATTCAACCCCCTTCTGTAATTCTTGCTATATTGTTAAGGGACTAACATTGTCACATCCCTGTGATGGTTGGCTCTGTTCAAGTCTGCAATGATTCTTCTCTCTTGAACCCAACAAGCCAATTTGTTCTTTGGGTTCTTAAGTACAATCTCTTGACAAAGATGGTTAGCCAAAAGCATAAAAAATCTAGCATAGTAAACATTCTTTCCTCTTTTGGCTAAGTCACCTAGTTTAAAACCTAACTCATACACAATAAGGTCACTAAAATTGTAAAATTTGTCTGTAACTAGCATGTATAGCATGTTAAGCATGGAAATGTTCACAGAATCAAAATTACTGATTTTTCCAGAAAAGACTTTAGTTACAACATCACACATGTAACTCCATTCCTTCCTAAGACCTAGTCTTCTAATGTCACTTAGTTTTGTAGTAGGAAGTGCATAATGAATGGAATTGAGCATATTGACAATATCAGTGTCAGTGTGTGGTGCAGTTACATTATCATCAGGAATCTTAAAACATGCTTTTATTACATCACTATTGATACAGAACTTGTTACCTTTGATAGTTAGAGTGATGGTTTTGTCAGTAGAGTTGTAGATTGCTGTTGTCCACATCTTTTCAACAACTTCACAGTAAATTGTGGGTGATTCCAGCATGGCATAACTTAGTTTACAGTTTTTCACGAAGTCCATCATCCTGTGATAGTCTTCTGATTGCTGGATACCCTTATTGACCAAAGCAGTGAAGTTGTTCTTCTCATAGATGAACCCAGTCTGTGACATGATCTTTACTACGGGTGTCATTGTTAGAGAATTAAAGTTTGAAGAGAAAGAGGATTTTTGGCTTGAGAGAGAATGAAATAAACATAGTTGAATTTGAGAATGATAAAAGAAAATGATTAGAATAAAATAAGCTTTTATACTTTGCTCAAAAACAACGGATAAAAATAATAAAGAGAAGTAAATTACCCAATAGAAATTGCCTAAATTAGCCGTTTTAAAAATAAACTGTAAAAATTCCACTCATTATCCGTCGTGTAATGCTTACAAACTGTAAGTATACTCGATGGATAATGTTTAGGGAATTAACGGTTAAGATTTAGACACTTCGACGGATGAGGCTAAACTGTTATCCGTCGAGTATTAAAAGATTCCAGAAAAATAATTGATTTTTATTTGCACATTGTATATCGACGGATGACTCAACTTGATGGATAATGGTCATCCGTCGAGATGAAAATTTTGACTTAGCCAAAATTTCATCCAAGACTAAAAAATTAGTTAAATTTCTGGCTACTTTTCAACTTGCAAAATAACTCAGATAGATTCAAGAGTAATTAAGCATACCTAACTCACTTACCAACCTAGAAAAGGTGGATTCATCCAGTGGCTTGGTAAAAATATCTGTAAGTTGCTTCTCACTTGGAACAAAATGTAACTCTACAGTACCATTCATTACATGTTCCCTTATGAAATGGTACTTGATGTCTATGTGCTTTGTCCTTGAACGTTGCACTGGATTTTCAGTGATGGCAATTGCACTTGTGTTATCACAGAAAATAGGAATCCTCTCAACTTGCTGACCATAGTCTAGCAATTGATTTTTCATCTATAAGATCTGTGCACAGCAACTTCCAGCAGCAATATATTCAGCTTCAGCTGTAGAAGTAGAAACTGAATTTTGCTTTTTACTGAACCAGGACACAAGCTTGTTTCTTAGAAATTGACAAGTTCCTGTTGTGCTTTTTCTGTCAATTCTGCAACCTGCATAGTCTGCATCTGAATAACCAGTTAGATCAAAACCAGAATCTCTAGGATACCAAATGCCAAGTTTTGGTGTTCCCTTGAGATATCTGAAAATTCTCTTAATAGCTATTAAGTGAGACTCTCTAGGATCAGCCTGAAATCTAGCACATAAACATATAGCAAACATTATATCTGGCCTACTAGCTGTTAAGTACAGAAGTGAGCCAACCATGCCTCTATAGCTTGAAATATCCACAGACCTTTCAGTAGTGTTTAGTTCAAGCTTAGTTGCAGTGGCCATGGGAGTTTTTGCAGATGTGCAATCCATTAGATCAAACTTCTTTAAAAGATAAAAAATATATTTAGTTTGACTAATGAATATTCCATCACTAACTTGCCTTAACTTGTAAACCAAGAAAGTAAGTTAGTTCTCCCATCATACTCATTTCATACTTACTTTGCATCAGCTTGGCAAACTTTTTACAAAGTTTCTCATCTGTAGAGCCAAAGATAATATCATCTACATAAATTTGAACAAGTATGCTAGAGCCATTAACATTTCTGAAAAATAAAGTTTTATCTACAGTACCTCTTGTGAAGTGATTTTCCAAAAGGAACTTTGATAAAGTGTCACACTACAAGAAAACGATGAATAGACATCACACATTAGATATCGGTTGCGGATGCCACTGATGTTAAAATAGCTAATAACATCACCCCGTTTTTTTCTGATGTCTTTGTTATTTGAAGACATCGATTATTTAACAACCGATGTCTAAAGTTCTCTAAAATAAATCAGCGCGGGCCACTTCAATTTGTTTCCCCCTTAGTGAAATTTTACAAAACTTTCCCTCGTTTGATTGCCAATTATTCCCCCTGTCCAGAGAAACTAAAAACAAAAAAAAAATCTCTCACAAATCTCTCTCTCGTCTCTCAACTCCCACTGAATCTCTCTCTCTCTCTCTCTCTCTCTCTCTCTCTCTCTCTCTCTCTCTCTCTCTCTCTCTCTCTCTCTCTCTCTCGTCTCTCACCACTACAACCTTCGCTACTCTAATGGCCACCGCCACCAGCTCTGATGTTTTAGTAACCACCATCTCCACTAGGTCCGATGGGTTCACCATCACAATCACCTTCACCGGTCTGTTAACAATCTCTTGGTGTCTCCTTTACATGAATACTATTATGGTCTTCTCTGCTTTAACAGTTAAGTTTTTTAAAATTAAAACCCTAATTTCTTAAATTGGGGATTTTTAAAATCGAAACCCTAATTTTTTAAATTGGGGTTTTTAATTTTAATACTCTTTGTTGGTTATAAGGAATATGGTTTGGGTAATAATTAGCATGTTATTTTCGTTTACTTGGATTTATCTTTCATTTATTAATTTTTTAATTTTGTTTTTCTATATGATACAACTATTATTTGAGGTAATCTTTGGTTTATATTTAAGGTACTTTGATTGTAGATGAAATCTTGGGTATAATCAAGGGAGTTGTAGTGAAAAGTGTTTACTTGTTTGTTATAGTTCCTGCATACACAGTTTATTTGGGTTGTTTTTATAATTGGACAAGTTTATATGGCAGCTCGGTGTTGGAAGAGGAGGAAGAGCGCGGAGTTGCGCACATTGTTGAGCATCTTGCTTTCAGTGCGACTAACAAGTACACGAATCATGATATTATAAAGTTTCTTGAAAGTGTTGGTGCAGAATTTGGGGCTTGTCAAAATGCAGTGACATCTTATGATGAAACTGTTTATGAATTGTTTGTTCCGGTTGACAAGCCTGAAGTTTTACCTCAGGCTATATCTATACTGGCTGAATTCAGTTCAGAGGTAATAGTGATGATTTGGTTTTTTATATAATTTGAGATTTTATCATATATCTTTATAGGTTCATCCTTAAGCCTAGTACAGATTTGGGTATCATCAGATGATTTGGAGAAAGAAAGAGGAGCAGTTCTGAAAGAGTATAGAGGTACTAGAAATGCTAATGGAAGGATGCAGGAGGCACATTGGGCGCTCATGATGGAAGGTTCAAAGGTCTAGTTGTTGGCACTTGTAATTCCAAATAGAGAACAATAAGTATGGTCATCGCTCTCGTGTTGTTCCTTGTATTTTTAGTTGCATTATGGAAATTTGCATGGGCTGCTCCAAAGGAGTTGGAAGGAATTCCTGGTAACCTGGGTTGGCCTGTTGTTGGTGAAAGTTCATCATTTCTGTCAGAGTTTTCGAGTCCTCAGGGGATTTACAGTTTCATCAAAAATAGACAAAAAAGGTACTTCAACATTTATCAAGATACATGGCAGTATATAGGCCAACACTAATAATATTTTATCTAACCTTTTGTGTTAGGTATGGAAAGGTGTTCAAGAGCTATGTATTAGGTAAATATACAATTTTCATGGCCGGGAGAGACGCAGACAAGATTTTGTTGACAGGGAAAGATGGTTTGGTTACCTTAAACCTCTTTTACACTGGAAAACAGGTACTTGGTTCGACAAGCTTGCTCCAACAGTCTGGTGAAGAACATAAGCGGCTCCGCAGATTGATTGCTGAGCCTCTCTCATTTGATAGCCTCAAAAAATACATTCAATTTATAAATACTTTGGCTGCTGAAACATTAGACCAGTGGCTAGACCGGGAGGTTTTGGTTCTTAAAGAGGCTTCTGCAGTTAAGCTCGTTCATCATGTTTTTGTTATATTAACAGGTTCTACATCATAAGTAACCTTTTGAGATAAATCGTAATTTTCCTGTTCTGCAGTTCACATTAAAGGTGATAGGAAACATGATTATGAGCTTGGAACCTACTGGTACAGAGCAAGACAAATTCCGAACTAATTTTAAATCAATTTCTTCCTCATTTGCATCCTTGCCACTCAAGCTTCCTGGAACTGCTTATGATCGAGGTATTAAGGTATGCTTAAAGATGAACAGAACAAAACTTTGTGTCTGACTAAATTAAAAATAAATAAATCATAAAGGTATGTATTGATATATCTTTTCTTTTTCAGGCACGCGATAGGATGTATGCCATATTTGATTCAATTATTTCCAAAAGAAGATCAGGAAAAAGTGTACACCAGGACTTCCTGGAGTCACTGATACAGAAACATACTAAAAATGACTTGGGAGAAGATCAAGATGATAAACTGACGGATAAACAGTTAAAGGACAACATACTAACATTGCTCGTCGCTGGACATGATACCACCACTGCAGCACTGACATGGCTCATTAAATTTATTGCAGAAAATCCAGATGTTTTGGAACGTCTCAGGGTAATCAGTGTTCTATGCATAACCAAAAATATCAGATTATTACTACTCGAAATGACAAATTTTATATTGATTTTTCAGAAAGAACACACGGAAATTCTGGATAACAGAAAAACAGGATCAAGCCTCACATGGTCAGAAGTCACAAACATGCCTTACACAACAAAAGTAAGAACCAAAACTGTAATATTTAGTTATGGTGTTAAGATTTCTGTAATATTTAGCTACATTAATATTGTTAATTCTTCCAAATATCAGGTTATTAGTGAAACTCTTCGTATGGCAACAATTTTACCTTGGTATTCAAGAAAAACTGCTCAGGACTTTCAGATTACTTGACTTTAGTCGTATAACTTCTGTCCGTTTATTAGTTTCAATGTTTATAACCAATTGCAGGCACCCATAAAGCCTTTTGGCTACCTTGGATTTGGAAGCGGACCTCGGATGTGCCCAGGAATCAACCTTGCAAAGCTGGAGCTTTGTATATTTGTTCACCATCTTGTTTGCAGATACAAGTAAGACTACTTAAGGAATAAATGACAATGTATTAATTAACTAGAAGATGAGACCTCATAGCAATACAATTTAAACTGGTTAACATGAAAATGGAATTATAGATTTTGTCAAGCATCAAATTATTATTGAAACAGCTCTTTTGTTAAAAGGTTTTAGGCTCCTAAAATTATACATGTAAAGAAGCTTACAGGGAGTGAATTTTAGTTCCATTATAAAATTGTTTCCTTGCCTGCAGGTGGACAGCTCTAGAGAAAGATGACAGTGTCCAACCAACACTAGTCTGGATGCCCAAGAACAAGTTACCTATCAAAGTTGAGGCACTGTGAACAAAATGTTGCAACTGTTTCTATTTTCTTAAGTAAACATACTGTAAGCAAGGTTTTTTCAGTCTCGAAAATAAGCATGAACGGATCTGCTGCAAGTTATCAAATACGTAGACACGATGTCTGCATGTATGACTGTATGTACATGTTTGTGTCGAGGGAGAAGGACAGGGGCAAATCTTTTAAATTTCTGATAGATGAGCCCAATGTGCCTCCTGCAAAAGATCAGCGTCATGGATATAGCAGAAAACAAACTAGTATCTTTTCAATGTAAGATGCAGTTTATTTTGATGATGATAAAGGACCAGACTATGTATTTAAGCATGTATTCAAATCTATTATTTCTTTAGTTTACTTGAGTGCAAGTTCCGTATATTTGATATATCTTAGTTACAAAAGCAATTGTACATCACTTTTAAAGAACAAAAACTGATGTCAAAAAAAGTTAATGTACATGCTTCTAGATAAAAAAACTGATGTCAAAGACAGCCATGTTCAAGTATAAATTGAAAATAGGCATCACTTTGTTTGGGATAAAACTGATGTTTATGTGACAATATAGACATCACTTTTAAAGAAGAAAAACTGATGTCAAAAAAGTTAATGTACATCGCTTTTAGATGAATAATTGATGTCAAAGACTGACATGTTCAAGTCTAAAGTAAACATAGACAACACTTTATTTGGGATAATACTGATGTCTATGTGTCGATATAGACATCACCTTTCACTAAAGAAATCGATGTTTAATATTTGATTTTAGATCACCTAAATGAAAATACTCGATGTCTATGTAGAAAAAAACATAGCTCGTAATATGTTTAATCAGTTGTAATAGTTGTAATTTATTTATTAAATTATTTATTTCTAACATTTTTTGTAAAAAAAACAATGCATGGACATCATTTTTTTTGCCAGAAACGATGTCTAAGTAAGTAAAGACATCGGGTTATGGCCGATGTCTAGAATAGACATCACCGACATCAACATCGGTTGCCAAACAACATAGACATCGGCCAAAAACCGATGTCTATGGACTTTTTTCTTGTAGTGTCATACCAGGCTCTAGGTGTTTGCTTCAGTCCATAAAGTGCTTTCAGTAGATAATAGACATACTCTGGAAAATTTGGATCTTTAAAGCCAGGAGGTTGACTAACATAACATACACTTCTTCTTCCAAATCTCCATTCAGAAAAGCACTTTTGACGTCCATTTGATAGACCTTAAAATTGTCATGGGCTGCATAGGCTAAGAAGATTCTGATGGCTTCAAGTCTTGTAATAGGAGCAAATGTTTCATCAAAATCTATTCCTTCTTGCTGGCAATAGCCTTTAGCAACCAATCTTGCTTTATTCCTTACTACTATGCCATTTTCATCCATCTTGTTTCTGAATACCCATTTGGTGTCTATTGGATTCTTTCCTTTAGGCTTGGGTACTAGCTTCCAAACTTTATTCCTTTCAAATTGGTTTAGCTCCTCCTAAATAGCTAAAATCCAATCAGGATCTAACAAGGCTTCTTCTACCTTCTTTGGTTCTTCCTTTGACAGAAAGCTGCTGTATAGACATTCTTCTTGAGTTACTCTTCTGGTTTGAACTCTAGAAGAAACATCACCAATAATCAGTTCAAAGGGGTGATCTTTTGTCCATTTCCTTGGTTGAGGTAGATTAGCTCTAGATGAAGAGACCTCAATGTTGTCTTGATGTGTGATTGAGTTTTGATTGCTAGAAACTCCCCCTGAGTTTGAGGATCTTTGATTTGTGAAAGGGGTACTTTCTATAGGTGACCTTCCTTGATTTCCTGCTCCTTTAGATAACCCGACGGATGGTGAATTTTGAGTATCGACGGATGAGGCAGGTTGTCCTCCGACGGATAACACAGATTGCCTTCCGACAGATGAAGCATTATGTAGCTCGACGGATGTTGAGTTATGTGCTTCATTGGTGGTAGATTTGTCTGCATTATCCTTAGACACTATTTCTTGATCACTCTCATCATCACTAACCATCTCGACATTGTCGAATTTGAGGCTTTCATGGTAATCTCCATCTTTCAGTCCTTCAATCTTTTTATCATCAAACACAACATGTATAGATTCCACAACAATGTTGGTTCTTAGATTGTACACTCTATATGCTTTACCAACAGCATATCCAACAAAAATTCCTTCATCTGCTTTAGCATCAAACTTTCCATTTTGATCAGTTTGATTTCTCTGAAATATAGCATTTACAGCCAAAGACATGAAAAAATTTTAGAGTTGGCTTCTTGTTCTTGAACAATTGATAAGGAGTCATGCATCTTGCTTGATTAATCAGAGAGATATTCTGAGTGTAGCATGCAGTGTTTACAGCTTCAGCCCAGAAATAAGTTGGTAATTTTGATTCTTCAAGCATTGTCCTTGCAGCTTCAATAAGAGATCTGTTCTTTCTTTCCACTACTCCATTCTGTTGTGGAGTCCTTGCTGCTGAAAACTCATGCAAGATCCCATTTTCCTCACAAAATGCTCTCATGACATAGTTCTTGAACTCAGTTCCATTCTCACTCCCGATTCTTCTAACTTTGAAATTAGGATGATTGTTAACTTGCCTTATGTGATTGATGATGATTTCACTAGCCTCATCTTTAGACTTTAGGAAATATGTCCAAGAGAAATTTGAGAAATCATCTACAATTACTAGGCAAAATCTTTTCTTTGGAATTGACAATACATGGACTGGTCCAAACAAATCCATGTGAAGCAGTTGCAGAGGCTCTTCAATTGCTGAATCAAGTTTCTTTCTGAATGATGCTTTGATCTGCTTCCATTTTTGGCAGGCATCATACAGTCCATCCTTTGTAAACTCCACTAGAGGAATGCCTCTAACTAGCTCTTTCCTTACCAGCTCATTCATGGTCTTGAAGTTTAAGTGGGATAGCTTCTTGTGCCATAGCCAACTTTCATCTTGACTTGCTTTGCTGAGAAGACAAGTTACAGATTCTGCTTTAGTTGAGTTGAAGTCAGCTAGGTACACATTTCCTCTTCTCACACTAGTGAGAACCACTTTGTTGTTTTGATTATTAGTCACAACACAGGCTTCTTTGTTGAAGGTTACTGAGTTGTCTTTGTCACAAAGCTGGCTGATACTCAACAGATTGTGTTTGAGACCATCCACTAAGGCAACCTCTTCAATGATGACATTGTCCTTTGAAATCAAGCCATATCCCACAGTATATCCTTTGCTGTCTTCTCCAAAAGTAATACTTGGGCCAGCTCTCTCCTTAAACTCTGTGAGCAGGGTAGAATCACCAGTCATGTGTCTTGAACAACCACTATCCAAGTACCAAAGATTCCTTCTGTTTCCCTGCACACATCAAAATCAAATCAAGTTGATTTTGGTACCCAAGTTTCCTTGGGTCCTGCCTTGTTAGCTTTCTTCTTCTGTTTCTTAGGTCTTAACTCATTTGACTTAGGAATTTCAGATTCTTAGTCATTTGGGTTGGGCCTTTGAAACCACTAGATGCAACAGAATTATCATGCATGTTATGGCTAACAGGAAATGGCATGCTTGGTGCAAACATGTTATTCCAGTAAGGCATGCTAAATGACATTTGAGGCATATTGTATGCAGTATAATATGGATTAGGTGCAAATGGCATATTAGCAAACTGTGCATTCATATTCTGTATAGGCATAACATTAACAGGCATGGGAGGCATGGCATTCATGTTAGGAAATTGAGGCTGAACAAACATGGGAGTAGGCATGGCAGATTTGCAATTAACTGATAAATGATTTACACTACCACACTTGACACAGATTTTTCTAGGAGCATATTTATCAGGTGTGTAGTTATTGTGTTTGTTAATCCCTACTTTACCATTCCTATTGTTTTCCTTTTAGTCTCTGTTTTTACCTCTATCTTCTCAAGTCTGTCACTTAACTGTTTGATAGTCATGTGACCAACATTAGCCTTTTTCCCTTTTTTAGCTTGACTTGACTCTCCTGAAACAAAGTTCTTGGAAATAGACCCATACTTTTCATTTAGCTTGATTAATTTGGCTTTGCTAATGGGTTTGCTTACAGCCGACGGATGAGGATTTTTATCATTCGACGGATAACACTTTTTGTTATCCGACGGATAGTCCTCCTCATCCGTCAAGTCTACAGCTGTCAGCAACCCATCTACCAAAATAGGTTCTAGTTTCTCCTTATTCTTTTTCCAGGCTTCATCACAAAAGACTCAATTCCTTGAAACTTGGTGATTTGAGCATGAACATCCCTGGATGTTTTCCATGCTTTAATCACCTCTTGTTCACGATCGAGCTGCTTCTTCAAGATTTCTTCCTTTTTCAAGGACTCGGTTAATTCCTCCTTGGCAATCCTACACTCAATTTTTAGTTTCTCAAACATAACAAATTGAGACTCAAGCACATTATTCCTCTCACTTAAAAATAAGTTGTTTTCTTTGATTTTAGCATTTTCTTTAGTGAGGGACTTAAGTGTAACACGCAAATGATACAATTCTGTAGACATGTCATTTATGGCATCATTACACTCAGCTATAGATAAATGTGCAAGGTTTGTAGTGATTACCTGATTGGTAGATTGACATAGCTGACATCTTCATCTTCATCCAAGCCATCAGCTGCCCAATCATTCTCTTGTGTAATAAAAGCCCTTTCCTTTTGTTTGAGTAGATCAAAGTATTTTTTCTTGTAATCTACAGACTCAAATCTTTTCTTACTGGAATCTGAGTTTCTACACTCATTTGCAAAATGCCCTACCAAGCCACATTTGAAACATTTGAATTTTGACTTATCCACCATGTTTCTATTTGGCTTGGCTGCTCCAAAGTTCTTTTTGAACTTGAGCTTGGAAAATCTTTTTGAAAGGAATGCTAGGTGCTCATCAATGTCCTCCATGTCATCTTGGCTCAATGAATCTTCATTTTCTGTAGCTAGCCCCTTACCCTTGCTTTCACAGACCTTTGAAGTTGATTCCACAGCTTCCATCTTCACTTCCTTCTCCTTTTCCAGATCAGCAACTACTGCAATGGATCCTCCTTTCTTCTTTCCTCTCTCCATTCTTTCATCTTGCTCTATCTCAAGCTCATAGGTTTTCAGAATGTCCTACAGTCTCTCTAAAGTAAACTCCTTATAATCCTGTGAGTTTCTCAATGAGACTGTCATTGGTTTCCATTCCTTTAGAAGAGATCTGAGAAATTTCAGATTGGAGTCTTTAGTCTGATAGACTCTTCCATGCAACTTAAGAGCATTTAGTAGTTTTTGGAATCTACTAAAAATGTCAGTGAGTGATTCACTTTCTTCATTGTGAAAATGCTCATATTGCTGAATCAGGAGCTGCATTTTATTTTCTCTTACTTGCTCAGTACCATCACAAATTATCTGTATTGTGTCCCAAACTTCCTTGGCAGTCTTGCAGTTGATGATGTTATCAAACATGTCTGCATCAACACCATTGAACAGAATGTTCATGGCCTTTTTATCTTTCCTGACTTGTTCAATGTCAGGATCAGACCATTCATGCCTTGGCTTTGGAACAGATGGCTCATTTCCTGTTGCAGCTCTCATTGGAACACGAGGGCCTCTTTCTATGCAGTCCACATAGGCCTCATCTTGAGAGAACATGTGAAGATGCATTTTTACCTTCCAATGATGGTAATTATCTTTATCAAGAAAAGGAATCTTGACTCCAACATCTTTCTTGTTCATCTTGCTGAATTGTTTTGATCTTTAAACTCTTTCTAGATTAAGAGCTTGCTCTGATACCAATTGTTAGTCCCTTAACAATATAGAAAGAATTATAGAAGGGGGGTTGAATGGAATTCTTGAACCTTTTTCTTGAAATAAAAATGTTCAACTCGATTATAGATATATTTGTTTTGATTAGCACAATGCGGAATATAAACTTGAATGAATCAAAACACAAGTAATTAAAAATAAGAGTCTTTAAAAACTTTCTGGTGGATTTAAACAATTCCACCAGAGATATATATAATATATCGAGAGGACTCTGTGTGCAGAAATGCCCACAACTGCTTACAAATTGAACTGCTGAGAAAACAGGAAATGCTAAAGATTATGCTTACAAAGATTTCTCTGCTTTTGTGTTTCTCAACTATCTCAGTTATTTTTCTATTTGCTACTCTCTTGGTTTATATAATACCAAGATTACAAAGTCAAAAAGACTGAACAAATATAAAATCTAACAGTCTTAATCTTTGCTGCTTTTTGTCCTCTATTACCCAGTTAATGGGCTTCCACAATGTGTTTGTATCCAACTCGACGGCTGTGTGTCAGCTTTCACTGTTCAACTGATGTTTGAATTCTTGATATGATAATCCGTCGACTTTTAGATCATCCGTCGATGACTTAATTGATCATCCGTCGACTGCTATGTTAAACATCCGTTGATAGTCTTTTGATCATCTGTCGAAGGCTTTGTTAATCATCCGTCGGTAGCTATTTTGGCACTTGACTTCATTTCACTTATACAGAATTACAAGACATTAGTTATGTACAATTAATCAACCTATTCTGCATATCTAGATAAAGTCAACATGAGGTATATGCTACTACAGACTTTATACAAAGGTGCATACATCACTGTGCTACAAACTTATTATTACATAAGCTACTCACTTGATGGATAATAAGTTAATCATCCGTCGGGACTATAATGAGTTATCCGTCGGGACTATAATTCTTATCCGTTGAGTGCTACATTATTTCACTAAGTAAAATCTACTTAGATGTTTTATTTAAGTGATCATCAAGTACACAACATATTCACAACAAAACCTTCACCTTCTAGGCCAAAGAGGACAAAGTCTATTCCTTAGCCTCCACAAAAGAGAAGGAAAATGATTCTCAGGGATGAATCTGATAGTGAAGAGGAAGCACAGGTTCATGCATCAGAACCTGTGACAGTTGAAGCTGAAAATGTGATTTTTCATAAAGAAGTTGAAGCTGAGAATGTCACTTCTCAGAAAGAAACTGCAGCTCAAGATTCTGATTCCTTGAAAAGAAAGAGAACTGTAAGTTCTGATGCTGCTAAAGCAACTCCTTCATTGGAAAGGAGATTGAAGAAAATGAGGGCAAAAAGGTATTATGTTAAGCCTATATCTGAGGATACGACTGAAGCTGAGGAAGGGGATCAGGAATCTCTGATCTCATCAGAACCTGTTATAATGGAAGCTCTGCCATCCCCTACTCAAGCTCAAGATACTGTGCCAATACCTCTTGTCTCTCCTATTAAAGCTATAGATGATGCTGAAGAACAAGCTACGAATTCTGAAATAAATATTCACAATCTGAATATACCAAATGTTCTTTATCTGGAAGCTCACCTACAGCAGCTCAGACATCTCCAACTAATTCTCCAATCTGAGATTGATCCCAAAGACAAAGGGAAAGGAAAAATTGATGAACCAATCAAGCCACATGAGATGAAAACTTCTCAAATCCTGATAAAACCTGTGTGCAAAATGGTTCAAGTTACTGATGACACACTTGCTGAAGATGAAGATGTTCAAACTCTGAAGAAAAGGAAGATTTCTGAAGAATCAAAGATAACCTCTGACAAGGCTCAAGTTTTTCAGAGTCAAGAACATCAAGCTATAACAGAAACATCAAGTTCTGATAAAGTCATCAAGTCAACCTCTGACAGTGCTCAAGTTGATTTAGATAAAATGGAAGTAGCTGATAAAAAGAAACTTCTATGGAAAAATGTCAAACCATCAAATCCAAAAAAAAGCCAAATGCTGTCTACTTTCATTACTATTGGGTTAAATGCTAGAGAATCAAGAGACAGGGCTGGACTAGGTTCTGATGAAGCAAAGATTAAGACATGAGTTGAAGTTGTTATTAGAGATCCATTTCTATTGACTGACAAACCGCTTGAAGATGTTACACAGAAACATCTTGATAAGGTTATCTCTGTTCAAGTGGTACTGGATGCTCATGACAAGCACAATGTCAAAGAAAATCTGATTCTATTTCTTGAAGATGGAAGGACATATCAGATGTCAGAATCAGATGTGCTGAATAAATCACTGAAAGAACTTCAATTCTTTCATTACCTTTTAGAGCTAAAGTCTGATATTATCAGGAGATGGTCAAACTTTATATTGCAGACCATTAGAGATAAAGTAAGAATTTCTGGTTCAAGAGTTACATAATTCATTCCTAATATTGTTGAAAATGATGGAAGTGAAAATCCAATGAAGAAGGATTCTGCTAAGCTTGAAGTGTTACTGAATGAGAAATGTATGTGCTACAATGAAGATTCTTCTCATCCTAGGGTAATTAGACTGAATGATGGCTTAGAAAGAAACCATATCTCTACTTTAAGGACTGCAATCTATCAGATTGGAAGTCAGAATGAAGAGATGAAGCAAGTCAAGACTACACTCTCTCAAGTCCTGAGGATTAAAGAAGAAAAGCTGATATCAAGCTTTGTCAAGAATCATTATGGATTCCGATTGACTCAATGAGATTGGTAAAAGCTACAAGGACTGCAAGTTGTAGTTAGTTATCTAGTTAAACTCTTATTATATTTGTACTTAAATATTTTTGACATCATTAAATCTATTAACTTGTATATTTTGCATAATTTACAAGTTGGGGGAGATTGTTAGATATATTTGAGATGTCATGTCTAATATGATTCATGTTTAGTTTTCAGATCTTAACAAACAGGACATATCAGGGCTTACTGAAATCAGGACTTACTGGAAGTCAGAACTTAATATCAGAACTTAAGGTCATATCAGAACTTAAGTGCGAGAAGACTTTCATATAAGGAAGGAAGCTGATTTATAGTAGAAGATCGAGACTTAAACAAAAGAAGATATGCATGGAAAGAGTTAGAAGACAGGAAGACTTGTAGAAGATATCTGATTGATATATTTTAGGAGACAGAATTATATTCCATATAAATTAGAAGTTATCTTGTAATTGTGTACTATATAAACACAGACTTAGGGTTTACGTCACACCCCCAACTTAAACAGCAAACTAAATATAACTATTACAACATTTTAAAAGAAGAATACACAACCAACTCCAAGATCTTACAGTTTAGGGTTTGGAACAGCCCAACACTACCAACTATTACATCTGATTAAAAGTACCGAGTCCTCACACAAACTATTATTACTTATTCTACCTGAGCTCGAACATAAGCATCAGCATCACAGGTCTTACGGGCAGTCTGCTTGAATCTAACCATAACTGCTAGCTGTAATATCAGGGTAAAGCAAGGAGTGAGCCAAATGCTCAACAAGTGCTAACAGTACGATACAAAACATAAATCGAGATATACATTAAAGAATGACAATAGAAAGACATAACCAATGATAACGAGAGATAAAACTATGTGAGATGGCATCATTTTGCTTGTATCAAAACAATTTTTAAATCATGTCTTAATCAAAATCATTTTATGACGCTACGGATTACAGCCGATGATCAGCCGCGAAGTAATACCGAACCTCGCTGGGTTCTAAAACATTAACGGGAATCCCTAAGCAACTTTTAAGCCTAATATAAGTGTGGAAAGGACTCGCGTCTCAGTCCAGATCCACTATTCAAGGAAAACATTTATCCCCCTTTGGGACTGAAAACCCATATTTTATTTATTTCAAAAACTGATGCCGAATTATAACAAAATCTCTTTTAACGGTAAACATTTTTATTAAGGGATTATAGATCAACTCGAAATACGGGAAATATGGTACTAAATCTCAGGGCCATGATTTACAAAATTTTACTCTATTAGGGTAACCAAAAGGTTTTCATATGTCAGAACTTGGACAGGAAAATTTAGTGAGACTAATGGATAATATAAAGGGGTAATGCCAAACTGGGCTTAAAACAATGGCTTTAGGATATATCCGAGTGTTAAGGTATGAAGAAATGATTCTTTAGCTCAGGATATATCCGAGTTGTCAAGCTTTAGGATAAGAAAGAGGGGTATCAATCAATAAGGGATCACTTTGATAAGTTTCTGACTTTCAGGGTTCAAGGTAAGGTTCTATAGGGATTCAAGTATCAGGATGAGATATCAATACTTAGGAATCATCAGCATGTTAATCAAGAGGATCAATCAAGTAATATATCAACTCTTCATTTTATCATGGCATTTAACTATCATGAAAAGGCTTTTGAACTACTTGCAATATATACTCGAGGGTTCATGGCATTTCTATATAATTCAAAGATAAATGAAAGATACGCTTGATTTAAAACATATCAAATGACTCAGGATAATTACATCAATATATATATGAACTGTTTATAGTAAATACGAAGGTCAAGTTGAATCACTTGCCTTGAGAAAGGCTGGTCTGGTCTGACTGGTAGGAGCAACTGGAGCTTCACTCGACCTTTATGGCAAGTTTTCCCTCGTCTCGAGATCCTACATAATAATAATAATCCTCATTATAATATATTCTTACCATCTTAACCTATTTACAACTTGAAATTAAACACGGATGGCACTTAGGCCTATACGCACTTAATTTTATATTCACTTTTAAATTACAAAAGTACACACATAGCCACATATTCACATATCATATATTAACACCAAATAACACCATATATACCATAATGCAACACTAGGCTTGGATGATCTCGACTCACATCTTAAGTCACTTGGTCGCTAAACTAGACAAGGTCTTCTAATTTTGGCTTCCTAACTCGATGTGCCTTTCCTAAATTATACAAAACCTATTGACCCTCACTTGTGCCTTTAGCTCTACTGACCTTATACCATCTTACAACTATGGTGGTCGACCTAATACTCACTTCTAAGTGTTCTAAAACTATGTGATAAGTGAAAGCGCTCACTGGTGCAGATTTCAGAATGACAACTATAGTTTCTCGAAAGCATTAGGCACTCTTAAACTACAATTTTTCCTTTAAAACTTTTACACAAGACTCTCCTGACCTAAGGGCATCTCACAAACTTGATGTGGCTCAAGGGCCTGGCTTGGGACTTCTTGGGCTTAAGCTAAAAGTCCAAGGTTCCCCTGTTTTTCTGGGCAGAAAACGTCCTGACTTGAATTAACTTGTGACACATGGTTCTAACTCATATCCTATGAACTATGGTTGTAAAAACTTCTCTGACACTCCCTCTAACTAAGGCCCAATAGGGCCTAATGAGGGCCTACCCATGACATGGTCAAATCTTCCTATTTCTAAGTTGCAACAAAACTGTCCCCTGCTGGACAGATTTTGTTATTCTACTTGTGCACCTAACCAAAAGACATGCAAACCTCCAACCAACTCCTAAAACCTTTTATATACTCCCAATACTAACTTCTGGTGGCTTGGGACTCAAAGTGCACATCAATGACATGGTCAAAACTCACTCTAAACCTCAGGGTACTAAACTGATTTTCTGCAGAAACTATAACTCTCATTACTCCAAGGTTTTGACTTGACAAACTCAACTACCAACATCCCAATACTTAAACCAAGACTTATACATGGTAATCTACTGAACTAACTCCCTTATTCTCAAAATAACCTTGGGTGAGATCATCCTTACCTAAGGTACAATTATGGTAAAACAAAAGAGATCACATTTCTCAACTCATCAATCATTAAGATTTTGAAACCACAAGATATGCATTTTATAAAAGATAACCACGAATTATTACCATGCAACAAGAAGCATAAATCAATATTAACACATTATTCCTACTGAAATTAAGGCTCACTAACAAAATCTTTCCAAATGATCAAAATCTTACAACATTCTAAGAGAAATCCACATGCATGCATGTCCTCGGGTTTTGCAAACCAAAACAACACATTTTCTACATATATTCTACCATAAAATTGACATGCAAGCCTATTATGAGCTATAACTAGATGATCACTTAGCATGCAAGGAGTTTTATCAAATTTTCACCATAAAATTCAAGTCATTATCACATAAACATGCAAAAATTTGAGCAAAACAACAAGAATGATCTCAAGGACCATTCATTCGGCTCCCATATGATCATGGCCGAATGAAATGGATGGGAAGGGCCATTTAATCATCAAGAGTTTCCTTCTCAAGACATGGCACTTATCCATTCCTTGTAGTCCTCTCAAAAACAACCCTAAATTCACAAGAATCAAGGTTGTATTTTGAGTTTCACTAAAACCTTTACATGCAACCTTTAAACTTAAACTTTCTACTCAAAACTCTTTGAAATATGAGTGATCATGGTATGGGAAGTAACATTTACTTGTGTAAAGAGTAGAAGCTTGGTTGAAGAATGAAGAAAAAATGGGGAGGGGGGTTTCGGCTAAAAGCCGAGAGTGAGGGAGGGAGGAGGGAGGGAGGAGAAAGTGTGGTGGTGAGTGAAGTGAAATGATCATGTCTTTGCTTGTTTTATGGTTTTTTTATTGGCAAAAGTGATTGGAATTAGGAATTCACATGATTAGCCTTCCACTTGAACTTGGTTCAATTTGCATGCAAGGGTAAAGAAGGAAATTGGCTAGAAAAATAAGAGTTAGTGGGGTTGGAATTGTCCTCTTTGTCCTTGAAAAGAATGAGAGGGTGGTTTGCATGCAAGGGCTTTCTTGTAATTTGCTAAATATGACAACTAAAATTTATAATGATTTATTTTTATAAAATAAAATACAAGTTCAAAAATTATAAAATTTATACCATAAAATAACTTGGATTTTTAGAGACTTTATAAAATCATTTTCAAAATTTGTGAACAAAATACCTTTTAAAAGAAAATTTTTCCAAGGCTTAGAATATTCCTTATAAATCAAAAATAAAGAAATTAAATAAACTCTTGCTTTGAAAAATCATATACTACATAAAGCAAATTTATAATGCAGAAATTTGCACTCACACAAACGTACAATCATTGAATATATTTTCATTCGGCTTTAATATTATACCAAATCCACAAATAATATTATCCGAAGATACCGGTCGTAACATCCTCTCCCCCTTAAGGGATTCTGTCCCCGGAATCTAAGAGAACGGATGTGGATACCGGGAATGCATATCAGACTCTAACTCCCAAGTCGATTCTTCGACCTTAGGGTTCCTCCAAAGCACTTTCACTATCTTTACCGACTTATTCCTAAGACTATTTACTTGCCAGTCGAGTATTTTAACCGGTTGCTCCACAAATGACAGGTCTGCCTGAATTTCTACAGGTTCATATTCTATCACATGGCTAGCGTCAGGATTGTACTTCTTAAGCAACGACACATGGAACACATTATGCACATGCTGATACTGAGGTGGTAAGGCCAACTCGTAGGCCACCTTTCCTACTTGACTCAAAATCTCAAAAGGACCTATGTATCTAGGTGCTAACTTCCCTTTCTGCCAAATCTCATCAACCCTTTTCTAGGTGACACCTTCAGCAACACAGCTTCGCCAATTTGGAATTGAACATCCTTACGCGCTGGATCCGCATACTTCCTCTGTCTATCTTGAGCAGCAAGCAACCTTTTTTGAATTAACTTGACTGTGTCATGCAACTGTTGTACCAATTCTGAGCCGAGAATTCTTCCTTCCCCTACTTCATCCCAATTTGTTGGTGATCTAAATTTTCGCCCGTACAAAGCTTCGTATGGTGGCATGCCGATACTGGAATGATAGTTGTTGTTATAAGAGAATTCAATCAACGGCAAGTGGTCGTCCCAACTTCCTGCAAAATCGATTGCACAACTGCGCAACATGTCTTCAATTGTTTGAATTGTCCTTTCACTCTGGCCATCAGTCTGCGGGTGGTATGTCATCCTCATATTCAACTTCGTGCCAAGACATTCCTGAAATTGCTTCCAGAATCTCGAGTTAAAGCGGGGATCTCTGTCTGAAACTATTGATACGGGTACTCCATGCCTTAGTACGATTTCGCGCCCATACAGATGAACCAACTTGTCCAGTGATGACTTCTCATTTATTGGAAGGAAATGCGCCGACTTCGTAAGATGATCAATTATAACCCATATTACGTCATGTCTGGATTTCGTTCGCGGTAGTCCTACTATAAAGTCCATAGTGATATTTTCCCATTTCCATTCTGGAATCTTCAAGGGCATAATTAATCCGCTTGGTCGTTGATGTTCTGCCTTCACTTTCTGACAAGTATAGCACTTCGCAACCCATTCTGCCATGTCTCGCTTCATATTTGGCCACCAAAAGTTCTTCTTTAAGTCTCGATACATCTTGGTGCTTCCCGGGTGGATTGAAAATTTCGAATTGTGGGCTTCATGGAGGATCTCATTATTTAATTCAAGTACATGAGGAATCCATATTCTGGATGAAAACCTTAGTATCCCTTGCTCATCCCTTTGAGTATTAATCTCCTCTCCAGATAACTGATTCTTCTTTTTCTCCATTACTTCTTCTTGACACTTCTTTATCTTTTCCACTAGTGTTGGCTGAAAGGTCATTGCACGACAAACTTTCTCGACTTTTCCATAAGCACAAAGTTCCAATTCCAATCTTTCGATTTCTTCAGATAACTCTTTTGATGTTATCATCATATTCAATCTCTCTTTCCTACTCAGAGCATCGGCCACTACATTCACCTTTCTAGGATGGTAATTTATCGAACAGTCATAATCCTTGATCAATTCCAGCCATCTCCTCTGCCTCATATTGAGCTCTTTCTGAGTAAAAATGTACTTTAAACTCTTGTGATCCGTGTAGATTTCACACTTCTCTTCGTAGAGGTAATGTCTCTAAATTTTAAGTGCGAACACTATGGTAGCTAGTTCCAAGTCATGCGTCGGGTACTTTAACTCATGCGGTTTCAACTGTCTTGACGCATATGCGATCACTTTACTGTGTTGCATCAACACACAACCCAAACCCTTATGTGAAGCGTCGCTGAATATTACAAAGTTCCCTTGATCATCTGGAAGTACCAACACCAGAGCTGTTACCAACTTCTGCTTTAACTCTTGAAAGCTATCTTCACATTCTGCACTCCATTTAAACTTTTGATTCTTTCTGGTTAACTTGGTCAATGGTGTGGCGATCTTCGAGAAATACTTGACGAATCTTCTATAGTATCCGGCCAATCCTAGAAAACTTCGCACTTCCGTAGGAGTCTTTGGCCTCTCCCAACTCATAACTGCCTCAATCTTTGCTGGATCCACTTTAACTCCCTCATTTCCAATGACATGCCCCAAAAATTGAACTTCCTTTAACCAAAACTCACATTTGGTAAACTTGGCATACAACTTCTCTTGTCGGAGTATCTCCAATGCTATCCAGAGGTGTTGCTTATGTTCTTCTTCCGACTTAGAATAAATAAGGATGTCATCAATAAATACCACAACAAATTTGTCCAAATACTTCTTAAATACCCGATTCATCAGATCCATAAATGCGGCCGGAGCGTTGGTCAGTCCAAACGGCATTACTAGGAATTCATAATGCCCATATCTGGTCCTGAATGCGGTCTTGGGAACATCTTCTTCTTTGATCTTTAATTGATGGTATCCCGATCTCAAGTCAATCTTTGAAAAGCATTTTGCTCCCTTCAACTGATCAAAAAGGTCATCTATCCTTGGTAGCGGGTAGCGGTTCTTGATCGTTACCTTATTCAACTCCCGATAATCTATGCATAGACGCATACTCCCATCTTTCTTCTTTACAAACAGAACAGGTGCTCCCCATGGCGACGTACTTGGCCGTATCACTCCCTTATCCAACAATTCTTGTAGCTGGCTCGCCAACTCTTTCATTTCTGCTGGTGCCATCCTATATGGGGCCTTTGAAACTGGTTCCGTTCCTGGAGCAAGGTTGATCTCGAACTCGATTTATCGATCTGGTGGTAAGCCTAGTAGTTCGTCGGGAAACACATCCGGGAACTCGTTAACTACAGGGATATCTTCCATGCTGGGGCTGCCTTTTTCCGAATCCACTACATAAGCTAGGAATGACTCACAACCTTTTCTAAGTAGCTTCTTAGCCTGAACAATTGTAAGAAATAGTTGCTCTTGCCTCTGCCCCTTAAATACTACCTTCTCTCCACTCTTCGTCTTTAAATACACTCTCTTGGTCTTACAATTAATCTGAGCGTTATTCTCTCCTAACCAATCCATTCCTAAAATTATGTCAAACTCTCCCAACTTGAAGAGTATCAAGTCGGCTGAAAACTTATACCCCCAAATATCAATCTCACACTTTGGACAAAATTGATTCACAAGAATCTTCTTTTGTTTCACAATTACCACATTTACTACCTCACTCATAATCATTTTCTCACATTGAAGCTTATTAACAAAAGATTCTGATATGAAAGATCTTGTTGCTCCCGAATCAATCAATACTTTAGCTTTGACATTATTGAGTAAAAGTGTACCTGCTATCACCTCAGAATTCTGAACAGCATCCTTCATCTTCAAATCAAATGACCTTGCTGTTGCTTGCGGGGTTGGTGTAGGTGGTGGAGGTAATGCCAATACCTCAGCTGGCACGCTTGCACTGGTACTTGCCATATTCATCAGAGCTTTGACTGGTCCGGTTGCCTTGCACTCCCTAGCTATGTGTCCAGTCTTCCCACACTTGTAACACGTAACTCCTGGCTTCAGCATCTTGCACTCATTCGCCAAATGTCCCTTCTGATTGCACCTGTAGCATGTCATGCTCAGCTTATTACACACTCCGGGGTGCCTTCTTCCGCAGTGCTTGTATTCTGGCCTCTGGAACCTGTTTTCTCCAACTTGCCCTTGGCTTGCCTGATTGTTCCCCTTCGATTCTTGCCTTTTACCCAAATTTCCTTTCTTTTGAAAATTTCCGCCCTACTGGAAACCAATCCTCTTTACATTCCGATCTTGTGAACTTCCGGCTTCAGACTTTTCTCCATAAAATTGAACCTTCCTCTTCTTGTTATCCCTCTCTTTCCGTGACTGCATCCCATTATTCTCAATCAGAGCAGCTTTCTGTACTACTCCCGCATAAGTTTCAAGCTCAAACATAGCCACCCTATCTCTGATCCAAGGCTCCAATCCTTACTGAAATTCCTTTGCTTTTTCCTCCTCAGTGCTGGTATACTTTGTCACAAACCTTGACAACTCAGTGAACTTCCTCTCACACTCCAATACAGTCATGTTCCCTTGCTTCAACTCAAGGAATTTTAGCTCCATCTGATTCTGCATGTACTTAGGGTAATACTTGTCCAGAAATAACTTCTTAAATCTCTCCCAAGAAACCTGCTGAGTGACTTCCATAGCTTTTACTGATTCCCACCAATAGATGACTTCTCCCTTCAAGAACTAAGTAGCATACGGCGTCTTCTGATCGTCTCCTAACTGTACCAACTCAAAAGCCCTTTCCATCTCCTTGATCCATGTGTTAGCTATCAATGGATCAGTGGTATCATGAAATGCAGGTGGATTCGCATTCTGAAAAGCCTTGAAAGTGACAATTTGTCTAGGTGGTACTGGTGGTTCAGGTGGTTGGTGTGGTTCACGGTTATCTTGGTTTTCAATTCGTTGTTGAAGAGTTAGTTGTTGTTGAGCTATAGAATTGGTTTGCTGTTGCAAAGTTTCGAGTAGTCGAAGAATATTTGGGTCTGTGGTGGATGTGGTTGTTGGGTTCTTCTTTTTGGGAGGCATAATCCTGAAATAAGAGTT
This sequence comes from Apium graveolens, assembly GCF_009905375.1. Classification (NCBI taxonomy): domain Eukaryota; kingdom Viridiplantae; phylum Streptophyta; class Magnoliopsida; order Apiales; family Apiaceae; genus Apium; species Apium graveolens. The sequence goes on along the minus strand of NC_133654.1, from coordinate 164,599,675 downwards.
ATGTCAAAACATATATGAATGATAAATTGATTCGAGGGTATCGCATGGCATTTTTATTTACATATGGGGTCAAGTTTCCAAATTAAGCAGATATGATGATGCATATAAAAACGTAAAATAACAGTTGAGAGCAAATGGAACAATAGAACATAATTATTGAAATTTTAAAGGTCACAATACATAGGATTGGGACAAAGTCTGATTCTAGGAATAACAGGCTTATTTAAAGGAAACAACGGAAACAACTGGGGATTCCATAGAGTCTGATAGTACAACAACATGAAAGGTAAATGGAAAGAACTAAGGCTCCACTCCATCTGAATGGGGCTTGGTAGTCTTTTCCTCTCGAAGCGTCTTCACAATGCTCTGGAGCTCATCCGCCACCATCTGAATGACATACTGGCTGGTACGGTCCCGGTGCGCTGACATCTCCTCAAGCTTAGTGTTGACGTACTGAACCAAGGTCTCAAGTCTCGCAGTCATCTGCTCCTTGGGCTTCCCTTCATAGTTTCGGCTGTCCGGATACACGTTCTTCAGTCGGTCGTACTTGCCCTGAAGCATGTCGAACTCGCGCCTCAACTCAGCATACACTGTGAAAGCAATAGTGTCGTCCGACCCAGAGGATGACGAGGAATGCGCCCTTTGCTGACAACCAATAAGAGGAGTATTAATAATAATTTACTTAACCTACTCTCTCGCATATTATCTATAACCTACACACATATCCTATAACCTATTTGGGCTGTCCAGGGACTCTAAACCGTAGCTCTGATACCAAAACCTGTCACACCCCCAACTTAAACCGCAAATTAAATATAACTATTACAACATTTTAATAGAAGAATACACAACCAACTCCAAGATCTTACAGTTTAGGGTTTGGAACAGCCCAACACTACCAACTATTACATCTGATTAAAAGTACCGAGTCCTCACACAAACTATTATTACTTATTCTACCTGAGCTCGAACATAAGCATCAGCATCACACGTCTTACGGGTAGTCTGCTTGAATCTAACCATAGCTGCTAGCTGTAATATCAGGGTAAAGCAAGGAGTGAGCCAAATGCTCAACAAGTGCTAACAGTACGATACAAAACATAAATCGAGATATAGATTAAAGAATGACAATGGAAAGTCATAACCAATGATAACGAGAGATAAAACTATATGAGATGGCATCATTTTGCTTGTATCAAAACAATTTTTAAATCATGTCTTAATCAAAATCATTTTATGACGCTACGGATTACAGCCGGTGAATAGCCGTGAAGTAATCCCGAACCTCGCTGGGTTCTAAAACATTAACGGGAATCCCTAGGCAACTTTTAAGCCTAATATAAGTGTGGAAAGGACTCGCGTCTCAGTCCAGATCCACTATTCAAGGAAAACATTTATCCCCCTTTGGGACTGAAAACCCATATTTTATTTATTTCAAAAACTGATGCCGAATTATAACAAAATCTCTTTTAACGGTAAACATTTTTATTAAGGGATTATAGATCAACTCGAAACACGGGAAATATGGTACTAAATCTCAGGGCCATGATTTACAAAATTTTACTCTATTAGGGTAACCAAAAGGTTTTCATATGTCAGAACTTGGACAGGAAAATTTAGTGAGACTAATGGATAATATAAAGGGGTAATGCCAAACTGGGCTTAAAGCAAAGGCTTCTCGTCAAGGTACAGGTGTTGGGTCATCAAGAAGATAAGCTTCATGAACACTATGGGTGTTAAGGTATGAAGAAATGATTCTTTAGCTCAGGATATATCAGAGTTGTCAAGCTTTAGGATAAGAAAGAGGGGTATCAATCAATGAGGGATCACTTTGATAAGTTTCTGACTTTCAGGGTTCAAGGTAAGGTTCTATAGGGATTCAAGTATCAGGATGAGATATCAATACTTAGGAATCATCAGCATGTTAATCAAGAGGATCAATCAAGTAATATATCAACTCTTCATTTTATCATGGCATTTAACTATCATGAAAAGGCTTTTGAACTACTTGCAATACATACTCGAGGGTTCATGGCATTTCTATATAATTCAAAGATAAACAAAAGATACGCTTGATTTAAAACATATCAAATGACTCAGGATAATTGCATCAATATATATATGAACTGTTTATAGTAAATACGAAGGTCAAGTTGAATCACTTGCCTTGAGAAAGGCTGGTCTGGTCTGACTGGTAGGAGCAACTGGAGCTTCACTCGACCTTTATGGCAAGTTTTCCCACGTCTCGAGATCCTACATAATAATAATAATCCTCATTAGAATATATTCTTACCATCTTAACCTATTTACAACTTGAAATTAAACACGGATGGCACTTAGGCCTATACGCACTTAATTTTATATTCACTTTTAAATTACAAAAGTACACACATAGCCACATATTCACATATCATATATTAACACCAAATAACACCATATATACCTTAATGCAACACTAGGCTTGGATGATCTCGACTCACATCTTAAGTCACTTGGTCGCTAAACTAGACAAGGTCTTCTAATTTTGGCTTCCTAACTCGATGTGCCTTTCCTAAATTATCCAAAATCTATTGACCCTCACTTGTGCCTTTAGCTCTACTGACCTTATACCATCTTACAACTATGGTGGTCGACCTAATACTCACTTCTAAGTGTTCTAAAACTATGTGATAAGTGAAAGCGCTCACTGGTGCAAATTTCAGAATGACAACTATAGTTTCTTGAGTGCATTAGGCACTCTTAAACTACAATTTTTCCTTTAAAACTTTTACACAAGAATCTCCTGACCTAAGGGCATCTCACAAACTTGATGTGGCTCAAGGGCCTGGCTTGGACCTTCTTGGGCCTAAGCTAAAAGTCCAAGGTTCCCCTGTTTTTCTGGGCAGAAAATGCCCTGACTTGAATTAACTTGTGACACATGGTTATAACTCATATCCTATGAACTATGGTTGGAAAAACTTCTCTGACACTCCCTCTAACTAAGGCCCAATAGGGCCTAATGAGGGCCTACCCATGACATGGTCAAATCTTCCTATTTCTAAGTTGCAACAAAACTGTCCCCTGCTGGACAGATTTTGTTATTCTACTTATGCACCTAACCAAAAGACATGTAAACCTCCAAACAACTCCTAAAACCTTTAATATACTCCCAATACTAACTTCTGGTGGCTTGGGCCTTAAACTGCACATCAATGACATGGTCAAAACTCACTCTAAACCTCAGGGTACTAAACTGATTTTCTGCAGAAACTATAACTCTCATTACTCCAAGGTTTTGACTTGACAAACTCAACTACCAACATCCCAATACTTAAACCAAGACTTATACATGGTAATCTACTGAACTAACTCCCTTATTCTCAAAATAACCTTGGGTGAGATCATCCTTACCTAAGGTACAATTATGGCAAAACAAAAGAGATCACATTTCTCAACTCACCAATCATTATGTTTTTGAAACCACAAGATATGCATTTTATAAAAGATAATCACGAATTATTACCATGCAACAAGAAGCATAAATCAATATTAACACATTATTCCTAGTGAAATTAAGGCTCACTAACAAAATCTTTCCAAATGATCAAAATCTTACAACATTCTAAGAGAAATCCACATGCATGCATGTCCTCGGGTTTTGCAAACCAAAACAACACATTTTCTACATATATTCTACCATAAAATTGACATGCAAGCCTAGCATGAGCTATAACTAGATGATCATTTAGCATGCAAGGAGTTTTATCAAATTTTCACCACAAAATTCAAGTCATTATCACATAAACATGCAAAAATTTGAGCAAAACAACAAGAATGATCTCAAGGACCATTCATTCGGCTCCCATATGGTCATGGCCGAATGAAATGGATGGGAAGGGCCATTTAATCATCAAGAGTTTCCTTCTCAAGACTTGGCACTTATCCATTCCTTGTAGTCCTCTCAAAAACAACCCTAAATTCACAAGAATCAAGGTTGTATTTTGAGTTTCACTAAAACCTTTACATGCAACCTTTAAACTTAAACTTTATTCTCAAAACTCTTTGAAATATGAGTGATCATGGTATGGGAAGTAACATTTACTTGTGTAAAGAGTAGAAGCTTGGTTGAGGAATGAAGAAAAAAAATGGGGAGGGGGGTTTCGGCTAAAAGCCGAGAGTGAGGGAGGGAGGAGGGATGGAGGAGAAAGTGTGGTGGTGAGTGAAGTGAAATGATCATGTCTTTGCTTGTTTTATGGTTTTTGTATTGGCAAAAGTGAGTGAAATTAGGAATTGACATGATTAGCCTTCCACTTGAACTTGGTTCAATATGCATGCAAGGGTAAAGAAGGAAATTGGCTAGAAAAATAAGAGTTAGTGGGGTTGGAATTGTCCTCTTTGTCCTTGAAAAGAATGAGAGGGTGGTTTGCATGCAAGGGCTTTCTTGTAATTTGCTAAATATGGCAACTAAAATTTATAATAATTTATTTTTATAAAATAAAATACAAGTTCAAAAATTATAAAATTTATACCATAAAATAACTTGGATTTTTAGAGACTTTATAAAATCATTTTCAAAATTTGTGAACAAAATACCTTTTAAAGTAAAATTTTTCCAAGGCTTAGAATATTCCTTATAAATCAAAAATAAAGAAATTAAATAAACTCTTGCTTTGAAAAATCATATACTACATAAAGCAAATTTATAATGCAGAAATTTGCACTCACACAAACGTACAATCATTGAATATATTTTCATTCGGCTTTAATATTATACTAAATCCACAAATAATATTACACGAAGATACCGGTCGTAACAGTTTACACTATATGTGTTATCATTATCGAGAAGATTATACATTGTAACCCAACAGCTCTTAGTGATATTTGTTCATCACTGAGAGAGAATATTTGTTCATCACTGAGAGAGAACAGTTCCATTGTAACAGAGTTTATCATATTGAATATATATGTTTACTGTTACTTGTATTCAAAATCGATTTGATTGTATTAAACACTATATTTAACCCCCTTCTACAGTGTTGTGTGACCTAACACATATCTTTTTATGTAAGGTAGGCTTGTTAGTAGATTCAAAATTGTGCCTAAAAGACTTACTCACAATTTGGGGGAGATTGTTAAGTGCATGACATATTTATACCATCATAATAAGCCTCCTCAAATTATAATATCAATTTCCATTGCCAACTGTATTCAACATTTGGATTAGTGATAGGTTTCTTTTGTGCATGTCTTGTTTTCCCTCTTGACAGTTCAAAATGCTATAAGAGATTAGAAATTTCTATGCAATAATCTTGTACATAATATTTATAAAATAAATCTATTTGATAGAAGTTCAATGAAGATTGTTCAAGCAGCAAATTGCAGGAAGAAGACTCTTTATGCCAATAAATTGTTGAAATGTCTCTAAGTTCGATATCGTGAAGTCTATAAGAGCTATAACGTGAAGTTCATCAAAGCTAAATAATAAAGTCCAGTTCATTGCCATATCATGAAGTTCAAATTTGGTCTATGTCGAGAAGTCCAAATTTATTCAAGATCTTGAAGTCAAATTCTGTACTAGATCGAGAAGTTTAACTCCGTGTTGTACCATGAAGTCAAGAAGGATGCCATATCGTGAAATCCAGAGTTATCCTAAATTGAGAAGTCTAAAGTGAATTTTTTCGTGAAGTCAAACAAAAGCAGAGTTCACAATATCTTTACTTAGCCAGTTCTTAACAAGACAAATAAAGGTACAAATTACCATAAATGAAGAAATAGAGTCACACAACATATTGTTCATGAAGGTGGTTTATGGACATTTTTCAAGCCTACGGTTAAAATTTGAGAGAAAGAAAAGATGAAAAACACATAAAAAATGAGGATCGTATAAAATAATAGAGTGGTCCTAAAAAAACTACAACATATCACCTTGCAGAACAGGATAGCTTACTGTAACTGGGTGTGCACACTTTACAATATGTTGTTTTATTACATGGCGCACATCCCATGTTTAGATGAGGGGTGAATGTATGTTCTTCGATTTCAATCAATTAAGTGCAACCAAAAATAAATTAAATGAACAAACACACACAACTCGAGGTAAATATGGTTTTATCCAAAGTATAAATACCCGAAGTTTTCTTACAATACGGAATACAACATATATTCTACGCTACGAACCACTCTAACAAGATAAAGCTTTATAAAAATGATAAGCAATACAAACGATAAAGCTATATCTAGTGAATGTTAGAAAATGGTAAAGTTCAAGACACTAATCAGATGTGAAATTACCGGAAACTAACAAATGAAAGTTGTTCCTTTTCATAAGAACGTAAACTTTCATGTTTGGATATAAGATATTTTCTTAATATAATACATGAAAAAATGAGAGCATATTTTCTATTTATATAAATGTTGTTTTAGTTTTAGTTGACTAGAGTTGTGAATTCTCTTGAAATACTCAAGGGACTTGAATATAAGCTCAGGGCTTGTGAGGATGGTCAGGGGACATGAGCATAGGCTCAGGCTTGTGAGTCAGAAAATTGGGACACCCTGTAGTGCTCATGACTTAGCTCAGGTCTTGAGTTGTATTACATTATATCAAGCTCAGGGGCAACTCCATACTAAAACTAATTTCATGAATTTTTATAAATAAGCTTATTATATATAATATTTAAAATTGATATCTAAATGAGGATTATTATTATTTCTATAATAATAATAATTGACTCTTGTGATATGAATATGATAACAATTGGGGGGTTATGTTCTTTTTTCAAGAAAAGAAGAAAGATAACAAACCCTAGTCTCTTATCTCTCTCTCTCTCTCATATACATACAAGATACATAGGCTTTCTTGGTGAATTGAGATGTTGATCGTTGTTGAGCCTTCTCGTATTTGTGAATGATTTGCTTTGAGCTTTTTTTATCCTGGAAGTGATATTACAACAACCCATTACAGTGTAAGTGGGGGAATAATCTCTTCAAGAACAGTCAAGTCTCCTCAAGGGCTTGGTGACTCAGCTAGTTTTCGAATTTTGATAAAGCTTCATATAGCTAAATAAAATATAGTTGCTGAATATAGCTTGTTTTGACCTTCGTGATTATTTCGTTATTTGGTTTTATTTTCCCGGTCTTGTTAATTTATGATATATAACTATCCCATTATTGTGCATTTAGTTAATTTTACCTGATAATCTTGAAGAGATTAATTTGTTATATTGTTAAATTAGCAAGATGGTTAACGAAACTGAGACTCCTAAGCTTGTTGGTGTTGGTTCTGGTTCTGGTGGTACTACATCATCCATTGATTGGACCACGTATCATTTTCCCCAGCCGATTGATTTATTGGGTATGCCTGATAAATTCAGTGGTGGAGCTTCTTTTTCTCGTTGGAAGAAAAAGATGAAGCTCTGGTTAATGGTTAGGGGTATATGGCTGGTGGTGCAGTATGATCCTCCTGTTATGGATCAAGAGAAGGCTGATTCTGCTATGGTTTATGCATTGTGGGCTGACAATGATGGGGTGGCTAGGGCAACCATTTTGAAAGTCTTGGTGAACACCTTGTTCGATATTTACTCATCAGATGCCTACACTGCTAAAGTCCTATGGGAGATGTAATATTCGGTATATCGCGTGTAATTATTTTATCAATAAAAGATTATTATATGATTATTATGTGATTTCTTGTGAATGATCTGTTGATTGATATTGATAATTTAGATGTTTATATGTGATTAAAAGGTGAATAGGTTAATTTTAATATGTTAGGTCACACAACACTGTAGAAGGGGGTTGAATATAGTGTAGAATACAATCAAATCGATTTTGAACACAAGTAACAGTAAACAGATATATTTGATATAATAAACTCTGTTACAATGGAACTGTTCTCTCTCAGTGATGAACAAATATCATGAGAGCTGCTAGGTTACAATGTATGATCTTCTCGATAATGATAACACATATAGTGTAAACATATGTCTGTGTTTATATAGTACACAGTTACAAGATAACTTCTAATTGATATGGAATATAATTCTGTCTCCAAAAATATATCAATCAGATATCTTATACAAGTCTTTAAGTCCTCTAACTCTTTCCATGCATATCTTCTTTTTGTATTAGTCTCGATTTTTTTTCATGTAAATCAGCTTCCTTCCTTAACTGTTAGTCCTCATGTACTTAAGTTCAGATATCCATCTTCTGATATTTATCTTCTGATAATTTAAGTTCTGATATCCTTAAGTTCTGACTTCCAGTAAGTACTGATTCCAATAAGTACCGATTCTAATAAGTACTGATATTTCCTATTTGTTAAGATATGAAAACTAAACATGAAACATATTAGATATGACATCTCAAATATATCTAACAATCTCCCCCAACTTGTAAATTGTGCAAAAATATACAAGTTAATAGATTTGATGATGTCAAAAACATTTAAGTTCAAATGCAATAAGAGTTTAATAAGACTATTAACTACAACTTACAGTCCTTGTGGCTTTACCAACTTCACTGGATCAATCTGAATCCATAATGATTCTTAACAAAATCTTTTACCAGCTTATGTTCAGCTTTTCTCAGAATTTCAACTAACTGTGCTTTGACCTGCATCAGTTCTTCATCTTTACTATCACCAATTTATAAATGGTTGTTCTGAGGGCTTGAATTGATGTTCTTTCAAGTCCATCACCAAGTCTGATAACCCTAGGATGTGAAGAGTTTTCATTATAACATAAGCATTTTCCTTTCAGAATAACTTCCACCTTAGCAGAATTCTTCAGCATTGGAATTTCTCTTTCATCATCTTCAGTAATCATTGGTATATACTGAGAAGTCTTTGTACCAGAGATTCTAAATAGATCTCTTATAGCCTTCAAAATGTATTATGACCATCTTCTTGTAACATCATATTTTACTTCCAGAAGATAGTGAATATGTTGAAGTTCTCTGACAGACTTCTTTAGCACATCAATATCAGCTAGTCTGTAAGTTAATCCATCATAGAGAAATAAAATCAATTTCTCCTTTAGATTTTCCTTATCATGAGCATCTATCATAATTTGAGCAGACAACACTTTGTCAAGGTGCATTTGTTTGATTTGTTCATATGGTTTGTCTATCAACATGAAAGGATCTCTTAAAGTAACTTCTACTCATGTTTGTATTTTCCCTTCATCAGAACCTAATCCAGCTTTATCTCTAGGTTTCTTTGATCTCAACCCAAATGTTGCGAGTTGACTCATCATAAGATTAGATTTTGGTTCAACTGGAGTAGCTTTCTTCCATAACAGCTTCTTCTTATCAGCAATTGTCATCTTTTCCAAATTAATTTGATCAGAATTTGTTGTTTCTTCTGTAACTTGCAGTTCTTTATTCTGAACAACTTGAGCAGTGTCAGAGGTTGTTTTAGATTCTTCAATTATCTTTCTTCTCTTCAGAATTTGAACAGTTTCATCTTCTATCAAATCATTATCATGCACTGTAGTTTGATATACTGGAATGGAAGAACTTATCTTTTTCTCAATCTTTAAAGGTTCACCAATCTTTTCTTTTCCTTTTGACTTAGGATCAATATTAGTTTGTGATCTAGTCTTGAACTTTGAAGTCTCAGAATTTGACTTTTCCCTTATCACAATGCCTTTTTCCTTAGTCCTTGAAGGTTTCTTTGTATCAGAAGCTTTAGACTTAAGATCTGTCTTCTCAGCAGCAAATCTAGCTTCTTCCTCCTTGAGAGTTTCCAAATCCATTCCTGGATTTTGTTTCAGAAATAATCTTCTAGCTATCTCCTCATCAAGTGTCTGGATTTTAGGATTTTTGTAATAAACAGTAGTCTGCTTCCCCTTTAGCTTCAGAGTTTCTAAAAACTTCTGAGAGTCTTTAGATCCTGACTGAATCAGAATATCAGGACTTGACATCAGACTTTATTTATCAGAACTTGACTTCAAACTTTTAGCATTCACAGCTTCAGAACTTGACTTATTCTGTGTAGAAGATTTTCCTTGAACTTTTCCTTGATCTCTACTCTTATCAGAGTTTCTCTGGTCATCACCTTTATCATCCTTTTTCTTCAGTATTTTAGTAGGTGAGCATTTGGACTTATTACCTTCTCCCCCTTTTTTGGCATCATCAGGAAGTAAGAGAGAAAGAAGAAGTTCAACTGAAGATTGGATTTCTTCCAATTGAGCTTTCTGAGAAACTTGATTAACCAGGACCTCATTAATTTGGGCTTGTTGCTTCTCTTGAATCTTCTCAATGGCTTCAATTTTCTCAAGAGTAGGTATGATATATCTATTCTTGTCAAGCTTAAGATGTAGATCTAGCTTATCAGGATGTTCAATTAGTATATCAACCTTTTCATGAGTAGAAGAATGTAGACTATGAAGATGTTTGGTAGATAGAGCAGTGATCTTGAGTTGTGTCTTTAAATCAACATTTGTGAGCAACTCATCAGCTTTAGCAATATGCTCTGTCAAAATGTTAGAACTTGGAATGAAATCAGTGTCATTCCACTTTGTGGTCCACTCCACACCTCTGTGAGTATCCTCCTAAGGAATAGGTGCTTCCTTTTCAACAAATTTCTTCACCAATTCTTCCTTTCCTAGTATAGGAACTGGAGTCTCAGCAGAAACACTGTCTTCAGAACTTGAGGAAGACTCATTATGTTCTGTCAGCATAACAGTGTATGAAGCAACAGGAGATTCAGGAACAGCTTCATTTAAATTCTGAACATCAGAATTTATCTCCAGAGCTGGTGTGGTTGATGTAGATGGTATCTCATCATTGAAAATTGGAAAATGAGTTGGAGGTTGCTGAGCTTCTGTAGATGGAGCTTCTAGATAAAGGAAATTTGGTATATTCAAATTATGAATATTTATTTCAGAATTTTCAGTTTGTTTTTTAGCGTCATCTGTAGCTTTAATAGGAGAGATAGGAGGGGTTACAACTGTATTAGTAGCAGTATCTTTAGCTTGAGCTGGAAGGGCTTCAATGATAATCGGTTCTTGTGAGATCAGAGATTCCTGATCCCCTTCCTCAGCTTCTTCAGTATCTTCTGATGGAGCCTTAGCCAAATACCTCCTAGCCTTTATTTTCTTCAATCTCCTTGCCAATGGAGGAGTTGCTTCAACAGTAACAGAACTTATATTTCTTTCTTTTCAAAGTATCAGAACTTTGAGCTTTTGTTTTTATCTGAGAAGTAACATTCTCAGCTTCAACTATCACAGGTTCTGATGCATGAACCCATGCTTCAACTGTTTCCTCAAATCAACAAAATTTATTATTGACCATAATTGTAATCAAAACATTCATCAAAGGATAAAGTTTAAATAGATGAAGTAAAGATTAACAAATTACAATTAGAACATGCACAGTCACATAATATAAGAGAAACAGAGACTAAATCTTGCAATTAAGGGAAATTTCATTAATATATCAAACGAGTACATTTTATGAAATTTATAGATTACATGAAAAAATTACAAGATAGTCCTAGTCTAAGAATCTTAACAACAATAGCCTTAATCCTAGTTTAAGAAGTCCTATCGACTAGTTCCTCCTTCTGCTGCCAAAGAGCACTACAAGATGGATGATCCGTTCTTGCTGAAGGAGAGCCTCTCTCCTTACCTCTTCCAATCGATCAAGATGAAGCTGGTAGTCCATCGAAATGAACAAGAGGTCTGTGCGAACCTCTTGTGAAACAGAGTTCCAGAGCTCTTCAGGAATGGAGGTGACATGCCACTCCTGTTGCCAGTCATCACAACTCAACTCTATATTGAAAGTTTCATAGTTCATGAAAAAGTTGAAAAGAACCATTTTTGTTTATGAAGAAGAAAAATAATGATAATTAAAAGAGAGAGTGAGTTTGTGAGAAAATGGAAGATGATTTGGCTGGGATGAATATTCGGTTTAAATAGCCAATGGAATACCAAGGGACGCGAGGACTGTTTAACGATTAAGAAAAAATAATGATACCTCGTCTCCCTAGACCGATGTGTAATAATAACAGTCAGTAAAAAGTTAAAGCAAGAGTTAATGAGCACGTAAAATAAATAATAATTACTGTGCACATGCAGTTTTTCAAGATAAACACGTTTATCACTAACCCATAATGATTATGACTATTTTTATCTTGCCCAAATATATTCTGATTTAAATATGACTGTTTTAGTTTTTATCACAAATAAGTCAAGTAAAGAAAAATGCCACGTAAGCATCAAGGATTTCATCAGGATTTAATATCAGAACTTAACTTATATCAGATTTTAACAGTCATGAGAATATGGCTTCTGAACTCAAAAAGTGAATATCTTTTTCTGTGATTCTTCATACAAATACTAACTTGTTTTCTTCAGAGTTTAATCATCAGAACTTCCATCAGAACTTATCCTCAGAATTTATGCATGTTAGATATATTTGATAATGTCATGGCTAATGTGATTTATGTTTAGTTTACAGATCTTACTTAAACAGGATAAATCAGTACTTACTGGAAGTCAGGACTTAAGGATATCAGTACTTATATTATCAGGAGATAATCATCAGAAGATGGATATCAGAACTTAAGTACTGAAGGACGTTCAGATAAGGACAGCAGCTGATTAAAGGAAAGAAGATCGAGATAAACATAAGTAGAGATATGCATGAAGAAGGAATTCTATGAAGAATAGAATACTTGGAAGAAAAGATATCTGATTGATATATTTTAGGAAGCAGAATTATATTCCATATCAATTAGTGATTATCTTGTAACTGTGTAGTATATAAACACAGACATAGGGTTTACACTATAAGTGTTATCATATTCGAGAAGATTATTTATTGTAACCCTAGAAGCTCTCGTGATATTTGTTCATCACTGAGAGGTAACAGTTTCATACTGTAACAGAGTTTATTGTTTCAATAAAGTTTGTTTTCTGTTACTTGAGTTATTAAAGTTCGATTTGATTGTACTATACACTGTATTCACCCCCTCTACAGTGTGTGTGTGACCTAACAAGTGGTATCAGAGCCTATCTGTTAACGCACAAACAGTTTAAGATTCAAACACAATCATGTCTGAAACAGAAACTCCAACTAAGCCCACCAAAACTGAAGAACCTCCTAAGACACAAATTCAAAGCCGATATGAGACCATCAGAGTTCCCATATTGAGACCATCCGAATATCCCATATGGAAGGTGAGGATGACCATGTTTCTGGAAGCAACAGATCCAGAATATCTTGATAGAATCAAGGAAGGACCTCACAAACCAACCAAGCTCGCGGTTGTAGTTACAGGTGAAGCAGCAAAGACTGTACCAAAAGAGAAGAGTGATTACACTGCTGAAGATATCGCATCAATTGCTAAGGATGCTAAGGTACGACACTTACTGCATAGTGCCATTGATAATGTAATGTCAAACAGGGTAATAAACTGCAAGACTGCAAAGGAGATATGGGATACCCTAGAAACAAGGTGTCAGGGAACTGATACGATTAAAAGAACAGGAAGACAATACTCACTCAAGAGTATGAACACTTTGACTCAAAGGCTAATGAGTCATTGACTGATTTATATGATAGATTTGTCAAACTCTTGAATGATCTGTCACTGGTTGATAAGGAGTATGATCTTGAAGATTCAAACCTTAAATTCCTTTTAGCTCTTCCTGAATGCTGGGATTTGAAGGCAACAACAATAAGAGACAACTACAATCTTGATGAAACAACTCTTGATGAAATTTACGGAATGCTCAAGACTCATGAACTTGAGATGGAACAAAGAAGCAAGAGGAAAGGTGGAAAGTCAAGGACAGTTGCTCTTAAGGCTGAAAAAGAATACCCCAAGGCAGCTACCTCAAGGAAAGAAAAGGGTAAAGCTCTCTTCACAAAGTCTGATACTGAGTCATCAAGTTCTGAAAATGATGATGACTCAGAATCTGAAAGCCTGCCTGAGACGGATGCTGATGAAGAGATGATGAAGCTGTGTGCTCTTATGGTGAAAGGGATCACAAAGATTGCATACAGGAAGTTCAGGAAGGGAAAGAAGTTTTCTAGGAAAGGCACAAGTTCTGATAAGAAGAATTTCAAAAAATCTGAGAGCAGAGGAGATTATACAAATGTCAAATGCTACAACTGCGGTGAGAAAGGCCACATATCTCCTGATTGTAAGAAAGTGAAGAGTGACAAAGGCAAGGCTCTTATCACAAAGAAGAAAAGCTGGACAGGCACCTCAGATTCTGAAAGTGAGGAGAATTATGCCTTGATGGCAAATACTGATAAGGCAAGTGCTGAAAGCAGTTCTGAAGCTGCTGAATCAAAGGTACCTCAAACTACTTATGCCTTTCATACTGATGATATAAATGAGTTGAGAAGATATCTTAAAACCATGTTTGTTAGTTATACATATCAAACTTTAAAATGTGAAAGATTAACTTCTGAAAACCTTTCTTTTAAGAAAAGAAATGATTTCTTAGAAAAGGAGTTAGTTATGTTCCATCAAACTCAGAAAGATAGAGATGATGCTTTTTATGTTAGGGATGAAGTGCTAAAAATGAATGAATCTCTAAAAACTGAGTTAGAAAAGGAAAGAGAGGTTATCAGGACTTGGACTAATTCTGGCAGAACAACTCAGAATTTGTTAAGTTGTGAAAACTGGAAAGAGGGCTTAGGTTATGGAGAGGATAAGAATGATAAAGGAACTGAAGGTATTAAGCCTGTAGTTGTTAAACAAAAGCCAAAGTTAAAACCTGTCAAGTTTGTAGCTATAAAGTCTGATAATGAGAAATCAGAAGTTAAAAAGGAATTAATTCTGACAAACTAAAACAGGAAAAGATAGCTGAAGTAAACATAGGCTTAATGACTAAGAAGCAGCTTAAGCATAAGCTGAAAGATGTCAAGAATGCAAACAAGGTAAAATCACCTAGGAAAAATAGGAATGGAAAGGAAGGTGTGAATAAAAGCAATGATTATAAGCCTGTTTTTGAAGCTCCTAGGAAAATGTGTCATAACTGTGGAAGTTCTAACCATCTGGCTTCTTTTTGCAGGAAGAATAAGAACATAAACTCCTTACCTTCAAAGTCAGGAGTTAAGAGTCAGTCTGTTAGATATAAGCCACAAAATCCTTGTTTTCATTGTGGTAGTTTATGGCATTCCATTTATACTTATAAGGAATATCATAGTTTGTACTATGATTATTATCAAATAAAACCTTCTTTAAAGAAAGTTTCCATTGTACCTTCTAGTGTAAGTTCTGATTCAAAGTTTGATAGTGTAAATTCTGATAAGAAAAATGTTAACATAAACTCTTATGCTAAATCCGCTACAAATGTTAACAAACTTAATAAGGCCAAATGATCCAAGCAAGTCTGGGTCCTTAAAACTAATCATTAGTGGTCTTTGTGATTGCAGGGCAACAGGAAAAACATCCTAGTTCTGGACAGTGGATGTTTAGGACATATGACTGGAAATAAAGCCCTGTTATCAGACTTTATAGAGAAAGTTGGCCCAAGTGTTTCTTATGGAGATGGCAACATTGGAAAAACATTGGGATATGGCAATATCAATCTTGGGAATGTCATCATTAAAGAAGTAGCTCTGGTCTCAGGACTTAAACACAATCTGCTGAGTATAAGTCAAATCTGTGACAGAGGTTATCATGTTGATTTCTTTGAAGAACACTGTGAAGTTGTAAGTAAATCTACATAACATTTATGAAGCTAAGCTTTCAACAAGTACTGATGGTTCTGCAATCTGTCTGATGAGTAGAGCATCAATTGAAGAAAGCTGGAATTGGCACAAGAAACTCTCTCATTTAAATTTCAACAATATAAATGAACTAGTCAAGAAAGATCTTGTGAGAGGACTGCCAAAGTCAGTATTTGCTCCTAATGGCCTTTGTGATTCTTGTCAGAAGGCTAAACAAAGAAAATCCTCATTCAAGAGCAAGACTGAATCATCAATTCTTGAGCCTTATCACCTATTACATGTTGATCTATTTGGTCCAGTAAATGTCATGTCTATTGCAAAGAAGAAATATGCTTTGGTCATAGTGGATGAGTTCACCAGATACACATGGGTGTATTTCTTGCACACAAAAAGTGAAACTGCATCTATCTTGATTGATCATGTCAGGCAACTGGATAAATTGGTCAAAGATTCAGTAAAAATAATAAGGAGTGATAATGGTACTGAGTTCAAGAATTTGATAATGCAAGAGTTCTGCAAAAACCATGGAATCAAGCAGGAATTTTCTGCTCCTGGAATTCCACAGCAAAATGGAGTTGTTGAAAGGAAGAATAGAACTCTCATTGAAGCTGCACGTACAATGCTTGATGAAGCAAAGCTTCCAACCTATTTCTGGGCTGAAGCTGTGCAGACTGCTTGTTTTACTCAAAATGCAACACTCATTAACAAGCAAGGAAAGACACCATATGAGATGGTGAAGAAAAAGAAGCCAAATCTGAAGTATTTTCATGTATTTGGATGCAAGTGTTTTGTTCTTAAGACTCATCCTGAACATCTATCTAAATTTGATTTAAAAGCTGATGAAGGAATTTTTGTTGGATATCCACTTTCCACAAAAGCCTTCAGAGTCTATAACTTGAGAACACGAGTGGTCATGGAATCTATCAATGTCTCTTTTGATGATAAGAAGATTACTGGACTTGAAGATTTTATTGATCATGATCAGCTGAGATTTGAAAATGAAGACTCAAATTCTGATACTGATAATCTTGACAATTTAAGTCCTGATACTGCAAACCCTGATGGATTAAACTCTGATGTTATTGAAACTGTGGTGACTACGCCAAAGGAAGATGCACCTATGCAGGGGGGCATACTCAAGATCTTACCACATCTCAAGAAGCATCAAAACATACATCTGGCTCTTCAAGTTCTGATTCATCAAGTTCTGATAAGCCAAGTTCTGATAGGTCTGAAAATCTAAATTCTGAAGAATCCAACTCAGACAGCATAGTTTCGGGGGGAGCATACGAAAATGAAAATGAAGACAGCATGGATCATGGGGGAGCATCCAGTTCTAGAGAAAACCTTCCATCTGCAAGGAAGTGGACTAAATCATATACACCTGATTTGATAATTGGAAATCCTGATGCAGGTGTCAGAACTAGAACAGGTACTTCAAATGAATGTCTTTACAATTCTTTTCTTTCTCAGACTGAGCCAAAGAAAGTGGAAGAAGCTCTTCAAGATGTCGATTGGGTGAAAGCAATGCAGGAAGAGTTAAATGAATTTGAAAGAAATAAAGTCTGGACCCTAGTACCAAGACCAAAGAACAGATCTGTTGTTGGTACAAAATGGGTATTCAGAAACAAAACTGATAGTGATGGCATAATTACAAGGAATAAGGCAAGGCTGGTTGCAAAAAGATATTCTCAACATGAGGGAATTGATTATGATGAAACATTTGCACCAGTTGCTAGATTAGAAGCCATAAGGATATTTTTGGCTTATGCTGCTCACAAAAAGTTTACTGTCTTTCAAATGGATGTGAAAAGTGCTTTTCTCAATGGAGAATTGGAGGAAGAAGTATATGTTGAACAACCTCCAGGCTTTGTAGATTCAAAATATCCAGATTATGTCTACAGGCTTGATAAAGCACTTTATGGACTTAAGCAAGCTCCAATAGCATGGTATGAGACTTTAGCTCAGTTTCGTATGGAAAGTAGATTTAACAGAGGAACTATAGACAAAACACTGTTCTACCTCAACCATGGAAAGGACTTACTTCTGGTCCAGATTTATGTTGATGATATCATTTTTTGTTCTACAAATAACAGACTTTGCAAGAAGTTTGCCAAACTGATGCAGTCAAGATATCAAATGAGTATGATGGGGGAACTTAGCTATTTTCTGGGCCTTCAAGTCAAGCAGAATGAAGAAGGCACTTTTATTTGTCAAACTAAGTACACCAGAAACTTGCTGAAGAAATTTGGAATGCAAGATTGTTCAAGTGCATCCACTCCCATGGCCACATCAACAAAACTGGACAAGGATACTGGTAAATCAGTAGATATTACTGATTATAGAGGTATGATTGGCTCTCTACTCTATCTAACTGCTAGTAGACCTGATATCATGTATGCTACCTGTCTTTGTGCAAGATTTCAAGAAGATCCTAGAGAACCTCACTTAACAGCTGTGAAAAGAATATTCAAGTATCTTAAAGGAACAGCTGATCTGGGATTGTGGTATCCCAAAGAATCAGATTTTAAACTAATAGGTTACTCAGATGCAGATTTTGCAGGTTGCAATATTGACAGGAAAAGCACAAGTGGAAGCTGCCAATTTCTTGGAGGCAGATTGGTTTTTTGGTTTAGCAAGAAACAAAAGTCAATTTCCACATCAACTGCAGAAGCAGAGTACATTGCTGCAGTAAGCTGTTGTGCACAGATTCTTTGGATGAAGAATCAGTTACAGGATTATGGGTTAAAATATTTCAAAATCCATATTTACTGTGATAATCAAAGTGCTATTGCTATGACAGGTAATCCAGTTCAACACTCAATGACCAAGCACATCAGCATCAGGTACCACTTCATAAGGGAACTTGTGGATGAAGGTACAGTGGAATTGCACTTTGTTCCAACAGATCAACAACTAGCAGATATCTTCACAAAACCACTGTGTGAAGCTACTTTTACAAGATTAGTAAATGAACTTGGAATGGTTTCAGGTTCTTTCTCTAAATCTGCTTAGTTTTGTTCTGATGCATCAGACTTTATGATCAGTATTTACAGAAATTACTCTCTTTGTGTATTTTATGCTTAATTGAAAATTGCTTAAGTACTGAATGTTGTCTGATGTGACTTTCTAAACTCTGATAGTGATATGACTGTTTATGTAACTATTCAATCCTATGAGGATACATGTGCTAGATGTTGACCTAGTAGTCTTCAATAAACTAGAAATCCCATGTTAGAAGTAATTATTGTTATGGAAATCTATTGACACAAGCAAATTCTGATATTGAGCTTAGTAGAGTTTACTTTGTCTATCTTATTACTAAGTCACAAACTAGAATACTGCTTCTCATCTGTTAAGTTCTGATGCTAGTAAATCTGTTGAATATACTAAGTGCTTATAAACCTCACTTATCAAAAGAAAAAGAAAAAGAATCAAGGATTAAAATCAGGTACTCCTTTGAGATCTAGAGTAAAAATGTGGAAGGGACGACCCAAGTGCATTGCCGGTATTAAGTAAATATGCATCAGAAAAGTAAAATATTTTCTTGGTGACTTTTCACACTCTATGAAAACTGGAGAAATACTCTGATAATAGCATAAATTCTGATAAGCAGTCGTGCCTCACTGACATTGAGAAGCCACTGTATAATGGAATTTAAAAAGATGCACAAAATTAGCACAAAACAAGTGAGGTGGACTCAAGTATGAACTCATTCAATAGTAGGCTTCAGAATAATGACAGGTTTTTAGTAAAGTTTTAGTTATGCCTTATTTCTAAGATGTACTGAAGTGAATCAGACTTTACTCTTTGTCTGATATTTAGCTTAATGCACACACGAAACACTCCATATAAATGATGAAAATTACTGTGGTGATCTATGTTATTTTAGATGAACAGTTTATGTGTCAGATTGCATAATTTCTGAGGATAAGTTCTGATTGAACGTTCTGATGATTAAGTTCTGAAGAATCTATATCAGAATTTGTGTGAGGACTTACAAAGATAGGCATTCATTTTTTGAGTTAAGAAATCATGTTCTGATAATTGTTAAGTTCTGATATAAGTCTAAGTTCTGATATTAAACTCTGATCCTTTACTTGACTTATTTGTGGATAAAATCTAAAAACAGTCTCATTTTAAATCAGAATATGTTTGGGTACAATATTAACAGTCAATCTAATTAGGGTTAGTAAAACATGTACATGCACAGTAATTTTTACTTGTTACTTGTGCGCATTAAACCCTGACTTACACTTCCAATGACTGTTTTTCGTCTTCCCAGTCTAGGGAGACGAGGTAGAATTAATTCTACCTGTCAGCATTAAATTTCTTTGCGTCTCCTGGCATTCTCTTGCCTATATAAATGAACACTTCACATCAGCCTATACATCAATTCTTTCCTCAAACACTTACTCTCTTTTCCCTCATATACACAACATCATGATTAACTACAATATGTTTTTAAACTATGAGACATTCAACATGGAGTTAAGCTGTGAAGCCTGGCAGCAGGAATGGCACGTCACTATCATTCCTGATGAGATATGGGACTCGGTTCCCCAGGTGGTTCTAACCCACCTCCTGTTCTTCTACATGGACTACCATCGCCATCTGGAGCGATTGGAGGAGGAAAGGCTGGAAGCTCTCCGCCAGCAAGAGTGAATCATCAGACTCGCTATTCTATTTGTAGAGAGTAGGAAGAAGAAATAACTTATTTTCTTCTTCATGTTTTTCTTCATCGTCAGCCTTGCCCTGCTTCTTGAGCTAGGACAAAGACTGTTGATGTTAGGTTTAGCAGCTTAGGACAATCTTGTAAAGTTCTGATGTAATTTAAATTTCATGAATGTATTCTCTTAATATATTAATAAAAATTTCTATTTTTTTTGCAAGTTCTTGTCTCTGAGATGTTTTGTAATGCATTGATAAATCCTGATAAATATTCATATTCTGATGACCATTTCTATTTTGATTTAAATTAAGTCATGATCTTGCAATATCAGTACTTATTTACTTGATTTACTTTTGGTCATTCTCATACTTGAATTTCATCTCAGAATATTGGTGTTGCAGTGAAACATAATTGAATAAGTGGGAACAGTTTAAATTTTGAATTAAAACTGATTTACCTCGATTAATGGAATTACTTGGTAAGTGGAACGGTTTTTCCTTGAAAAACTGCAAGTGGGTAAGTCATGATTACTGTTTTCCCGTGCCCATTAACTATTCATTATTGTTGCTTGTCTGACAGGTGTCCAACGGTTATATTTTTTTACCAAGTATAAGTAAGAGAGAGAGAAGATTATAGAATCTTTTATTTACTTTTACACTTTATCTCTCTTTCTTTGCTTTTACTCTCTCTCATCTCCTGACGTTGGTTTTTCATACAGACATTTTCTCAAACACCTAACAGACAAATCTTAATTTTCGATCTTTCTCATGGCCCCTAAGGATTTGATTATTGATGGAGCTAAGCTCGTTCGAAATAACTATGCTGCAATTCTCGATCATACTGAAGCTCCGTCTGAGTTGTATTTTGTGCAAGATCTTCTTACAGACAGTGAAATTGGGAATGCATTGACCCAGCCTTCAGTCTTTTCAAGCCAACAAGTTCTGACGTTTTGGCGGACTGGGAACTTTGATAATGGTGGTACAAATGGTACTCCTAGTATTGTTTTCGAAGTGGATGATTCTACACATGTGGTAACTCCTGGTACAATTCAACAGGCCCTATATTTACCAGAAGGATGTATTTTTTCAACCCCGGAGGAATCAGCTCTTCAAGAGCTTATGGCCAGTTTGGGGTATGAGCAGAGTTTGGCTAAGCTTGGGCAGTTAAAACGGGCTCATATCATAAAGGAATGGAGCTTCTTCTTCGACTGCATCACTAAAGCTTTTGGGAATAAGTGTTCCAACTTTGATGCCATCCCTAATAGGATGATAGAGGATAGGAATGTTGTCTACTTTGCTAGATTCTGTCAGATTATATATAGTTTTTGTTGTGCTGATGAACCTCAACCTGCCAGTACCTTAACTCCACCTTTCAAAATTACAAATGAGCCTTTAATGACCTGCTAAATACTAACACTAAGAAAAAGGTGGTTAGACCTTTACAGATTCCTCAGTCTGTAAAACATATATTGGTAAATGTTGATCCTGAAACCTATATATCTGTTTATTCTGATGTCCAACCTACCACCACATCCCTAACACCACAACAACCATCAGAACATACCACTCATCCATCTATACCTCAACCATCCCTCAGAACATATCTCAAATCATATCTCTCCACTTCACAGACAGCTCAACCCTCATCCTCAGCACCTACTGTGAAGCCTTCATCTTCCAAGCCTAAGAGGACAAAGACTGTTCCTCAAACACCTCAGAAGAGAAGGAAGATTGTTTTGAGAGATGAGTCTGATAGTGAGGAACAGGTTTCTACATCAGAACATGTTGTCAAAGTAGCTGAGAAAGTTTCTTCTCAGAAGGATTCTGGAATTGGGGAATCTAAGCTTCTCAAAAGGCTTAGAAGAATGACTTCTGTTGAACCTCCCAAGGAATTCCCATCTTCAAAGAGATACAAGAAACAGAGAGCAAAAAGGCCAGTTTTAGATGATGAGGAAGCAGCACCTAAGGAAGGAGATCAGGAATCTCTGATCTCACAAGAAAAGGAACCTGCTCAAGCCCCTGCTTCTCCATTAACTCCAACTAATGAAGCAGCTACTGAAATGGCTAACACACCATCCGTGTCTCCTGTTCACAAGACTGTATCTCCTGTTGATCCAGGCACAAGTGCTGAAATTGATATCCAAAACTTGGTTGTGCCTGAAGTGCTTTACTTAGAAGCTCCAATAACAACTAATCCATCAACAACACCTGTTACTGATGCTGCTCAAACTCCAGAATTATCTACTACACCTTCTCTGCATCTAGATGATGATGATCAGAATGTAGGTGAGCATTAGGATATGGCTGTTGATCAAAACTTGGAACCAGAACAGCAATTAGAGGATGATGCTGAAGCCTCAATTGCTTCTCATACTGTTATTTTATCAGAAGATACTGATTCTGTAAGTTCTGATGCTGCAAATGTTGGAGATACTGGTGATGCTGCTCCAAATGCAGATGCTGATGAAGCAGGTCCTTCAGGACATGTCCCTCAACAAACTGTACTTAAATCTGAACTAATTAAGAAGTTTGTCATCAGAGAAGCACCAGTGCCTTGGAATGAAACTCCTGCAGGACAAGAGTGGACTAAGGAATGGAACTCAGTTACCTGTGTTCCATCTGCAAAGAATCTTGCTGAGCACTTGACAAAAGCTGATGAGATGTTAATTACTGATGATTTCAAAACACAGCTTAGAGTCACTGCATTGAGTACTAAACATCTACAAGGTCTCCATTCAACTACTCATGCAGAGTTACATAAGATTCAGGAAGAATTAATGAAGCAAGAACAAGTTCAGAAGATTGACAAGAAAAAATTCTTCCAACCTACCTTTGACAGAGTTGCTTATATTGAGAAGACTTAAGAGAAACAACAAGCTTAGATTGATGATATTCTGAAAAATCAAGCTTCTCAGCAATCTCAACTTAATAAAATCCAAGCCTCAGTGGAATTGCTTGTCTCTCTTCTCTTACCTGCTGATGCCAAAAAGGGAGAGAAAGTAATTAAGTCCAAATGCAAAACTGATGCTGGAAAAAGAATTACTTCTGCTACTGGTAAAAGGATAAGTTCTGATGAACTTTTAGATCTTGATGAAGAAATGTCAAGACAGTTGTTTCTTCAAGAAAATCCAGGAATGGACTTGGAGAGTCTAATGGAAGAAGAAGCCAGACTTAAATCAGGAAAAGTCAAATCTAAATCTGAAGCTTCTGGTAAAAAGACACTTCCAAAACTCAAAGGCATTGTGATAAAAGAAAGGATAAATCCTGAAGCAACCATGGCTAAAACACAACTGCAGATAGATCCAAGGTCTAAGGGCAAAGAGAAAGTTGGTGAACCTATCAAGGTTTATGTGCCTCCTGTGAATGAAGAAATTACTGATGAAGATGCTGATCTTGCTCTGACTTCAAGAAAAGTTTTTAAGACAACCTCTGACATGGCTCAAGTTGTTCAGAGTCAAGAGATAGTAAGTTCTAATATTTCAAAGAAGCAAGTAACCTCTGACATAGCTCAAGTTAACTTGATATCAGAAGATAAATCAAAGACACTCCTACCAGGATTCACTAAAGCAAAACAGACTCAACCTTTGAAGACTGCTGCAAGTGGTTTTGAAGCAAGAGTGGTTACTGAAAAGGAAGCAAGAGATAAAACTGGATTGGAAAGTGCTGATGAAAGAAGAATACAGAACACTACCAATGATCCAACTTCCTTAAGTGAACCAGGTATTGGAGCAACTCCTGAGAGATTGAATCAACTGGAATCTATACAAATGGTTTACCATACCTACTTGAAAGAACACATCTTGTTGTACTTCATGACAGATGGTAGGGTTTATCGTATAAGGGAAAATGTCATTCCATTGAAGTATTTTGAAGAACTGGAGCATGTTTTATTCTTACTTCAAGTGAATGACAAAATAACAGAAAGTGCTGCAAACTATTTGAAGAATCAGATTCAGAGACAGAAAAGGCTTTATTCTGTTAAGTCTAACAGTACATATCTTCCAAAGTACAGAGATCACAAGGGTGATATAGTTGAAATGAAGCCCAACACTGCTAAGATTATAACTACCTTTCTGGGTTACAGGGCTGTGGAATTCAATCTTGAGTCTGACAAGGCATATTTGATCAGACTGGATCAGGATATAAGAAAAGCTAGAATTAATGATCTCAGGGCTGCAATCTTTCAAATTGGTGAAGATACTGCAGAACTTAAAGATGGTAAAAGGAGGATGATTGATGAACTCATATATGCTGAGAGATGTTTGTTGAAGAACTATCTCAGAACAACTCCTGACATCAGAGAGATCAGAAGATGAAGCCAAGTCAAGATCTACAATTGCTTAAATTTTGATATGAATACAGACTGAAGTTGTTATCAGAAGTTAAAGACTGGTAAAGCTTTAAGGACAGTAAGTTGTAGTTATCTAGTCTAATTCTCATGCATTTGTACTTAATGTTTTTGACATCATCAAATATCTGTTAAACTTGTATATTATGTTAATTTACAAGTTGGGGGAGATTGTTAGATATATTTGATAATGTCATGGCTAATGTGATTTATGTTTAGTTTTCAGATCTTACTTAAACAGGATAAATCAGTACTTACTGGAAGTCAGGACTTAATGATATCAGTACTTATATTATCAGGAGATAATCATCAGAAGATGGATATCAGAACTTAAGTACTGAAGGACGTTTAGATAAGGACAGCAGCTGATTAAAGGAAAGAAGATCGAGATAAACATAAGTAGAGATATGCATGAAGAAGGAATTCTATGAAGAATAGAATACTTGGAAGAAAAGATATCTGATTGATATATTTTAGGAAGCAGAATTATATTCCATATCAATTAGTGATTATCTTGTAACTGTGTAGTATATAAACACAGACATAGGTTTTACACTATAAGTGTTATCATATTCAAGAAGATTATTTATTGTAACCCTAGCAGCTCTCGTGATATTTGTTCATCACTGAGAGGTAACAGTCTTATACTATAACAGAGTTTATTATTTCAATAAAGTTTGTTTTCTGTTACTTGAGTTATTAAAGTTCGATTTGATTGTACTATACACTATATTCACCCCCTCTACAGTGTGTGTGTGACCTAACAATGCAAATGACATTTAACTGTTTGTCAAAAACAACTTAATCACCACAATAATTTTCATCATTCATATGGAGTGAAAGTGTGTGCATTCAGCAAAATATAAGATAAAGATTAAAGTCTGATAAACTTCAGTACATCTTAGAAATAAGGTATAACTAAGAAAAGTGCTTAAAATCTGTCATCAATCATGAAATCTACTATAGAACAAATTTATGCAAGAGTCCACCTCAACTGTTTGTGCTCATTTTATGGATCTTTTGAAATTCCTTTTTACAATGGCTTCTCAGTGTAAGCGAGTCACGACTGCATATCAGAATTTATGCTGTTGTCAGAGTATTTCTCCAGTAATCAGAGAATGTGAAAAGTCACCAAGAAAATTATTTGCTTTTCTAATACATATTACTTAATACCAGCAATGCACTTGGGTCTTCTCTTCCACATATTTACTCTAGATCTCAAAGGAGTACCTGACTTTTCTTTTCTTTTCTTTTCTTTTCTTTTGATAAGTGAGGCTTATCAGCATTTAGTTCATTCTTAAGATTTACTGAAATCAGAATCTGACAGATAAGAAGCAGGAATCTAGTTTGTGACTTAGTAATAAGATACACAAAGTAAACTTGACTAAGCTCAAAATCAGAATTTGCTTGTGTTAATGAGTTTCCACATAAACAACTAATTCAAACATGGGATTTCTAGTACGTTAAAGACTACTAGGTCAGTATCTAGCACAGTTATCCTCATTGGATTGAATAGTCACAGAACATTCAAAACACTATCAGAGTTTAAAGATCCACATCAGATAACAATCAGTATTTAATGAATTTCAATTAACGAACAGATTTTCTGAAGATAAGACAATCTGTAAACACTGATCATAAATTCTGATGCATGAGAATAAAAACTAAGCAGATTTAGAGAAAGAACCTGAAACCATTCCAAGTTCATTTACCAGTATTGTAAAAGTAGCTTCACATAGTGGTTTTGTGAAGATATCTGCTAGTTGTTGATCTGTTGGAACAAATTGCAATTCGACTGTACCTTCCATCACATGTTCCCATATGAAATGGTACTTAATGCTGATGTGCTTTGTCATTGAGTGTTGAACTGGATTACCTATCATAGAAATAGCACTTTGATTATCACAGTAAATAGGGATTTTAGAAAATTCTAATTCATAATCCAGTAATTGATTCTTCATCCAAAGAATTTGTGCACAACAGCTTCCTGCAGCTATATATTCTGCTTCTGCAGTTGATGTGGAAATTGACTTATGTTTCTTGCTAAACCAAGAAACCAAACTTCCTCCAAGAAATTGGCAGCTTCCACTAGTGCTTTTCCTGTCTATTTTACATCCTGCAAAATCTGCATCTGAGTAACCTATTAGCTTAAAATCTGATTCTCTAGGATACCACAATCCCAGATCAGTTGTACCCTTAAAGTACATGAAAATTCTTTTCACAACTATTAAGTGAGGTTCTCTTGGATCAGCCTGAAATCTTGCACAAAGACAGGTAGCATACATGATATCAGGTCTACTTGCAGTTAAATAGAGTAAAGAGCCAATCATAACTCTGTAGTTAGTAATATCTACTGATGAACCAATATCCTTATCTAACTTGGTTGCAGTGGCCATGGGAGTGGATGATGTTGAACAATCTTACATTCCAAATTTGTTCAATAAATTTCTGGTGTACTTGGATTGACAGATAAAAGTACCTTCTTCATTCGGCTTGACTTGAAGGCCCGGAAAATAACTAAGTTCTCCCATCATACTCATTTGATATCTTGACTGCATTAGCTTTCCAAACCTCTCACGGAGTTTGGCATTTGTAGAACCAAATATGATATCATCAACATATATTTGTACCAAAAGTAAGTCATTTCCATGGTTGAGGTAGAACAATGTTTTATCAATTGTACCTCTGTGAAATCCACTTTCCATAAGGAATTGAGCTAAAGTCTCATACCATGCTTTAGGAGCTTGCTTAAGGCCATAAAGTGCTTTGTCAAGCCTGTAGACATGATTTGGAAATTTTGAATCTACAAAGCCTGGAGGTTATTCAAAATATACCTCTTCTTCCAATTCTCCATTAAAAAAAGCTCTTTTCACATACATTTGAAAGACTTTAAACTTTTTATGAGCAGCTTAAGCCAAAAAGATCCTTATGGCTTCTAATCTAGCAACCGGTGCAAATGTTTCATCATAATCAATACCCTCCTGTTGAGAGTAGCCTTTAACAACCAGCCTTGCTTTTTTCTTGTAATTATGCCATCACTGTCAGTTTTGTTTCTGAACACCCATTTTGTTCCAACAACTGATATGTTCTTTGGTCTTGGCACTAGGGTCCAGACTTTATTTCTTTCAAATTCATTTAACTCTTCCTGCATTGCTTGCACCCAATCAGCATCTTGAATAGCTTCTTCCACTTTCTTTGGTTCAGTCAGAAATAGAAAAGAATGATAGAGACATTCATTTGATGTTGCAGTTCTAGTTCTGACACCTGCTTCAGGATCTCCAATAATTAAGTCAGGTGTATGTGATTTGGTCCACTTCCTTGCAGATTGAAGTTGACTTCTAGAACTGGATCCTCCCTCATGATCGATGCTGACTCCATCGGCCTTTTCTGATGCTCCTCTTGTAGTTATGCTCTCTGAGACTTCAGAGTTTGACTTGGATCCTTCGGGATTTAAAGTATCAGAGCTTCAAGAATTATCAGAATTTGGCTCATCAGAATTAGATGAATCAGAACTTAAGGAGCCAGTGACAGGTTCTACTGCTTCTTGAGAGTCTTGAGATGTGGTAGGATCTTCAGCTTGCTCCCCCTGGATAGGTGCATTTTCCTTTGGAGTTGTTACCACAGATTAAATGACATCAGTACTTACATGTTCAGAGTTTAAGTCATCAGAATATTCAGAATCAGAATTTAAGTCTTTATTTTCA
The DNA here is from genome assembly GCF_009905375.1 of Apium graveolens. NCBI lineage: Eukaryota > Viridiplantae > Streptophyta > Magnoliopsida > Apiales > Apiaceae > Apium > Apium graveolens. Next base: position 164,571,280 of record NC_133654.1, on the reverse strand, counting down.
AATCTCAGCTGATCGTGATCATTGAAATCTTCAAGTCCAGTAATCTTCTTATCATCAAAAGATACATTGATAGATTCCATGACAATCCTTGTTCTTAAATTGTAGACTCTGAAGGCTTTTGTGGAAAGTGGATATCCAACAAAAATTCCTTCATCAGCTTTTAGATCAAATTTTGATAGCTCTTCAGGATGAGTCTTAAGAACAAAACACTTACATCTAAATACATGAAAGTATTTCAGATTTGGCTTCTTTTTCTTCACCATCTCATATGGTGTTTTTCCATGCTTGTTTATAAGTGTTGCATTATGTGTAAAACAAGCAGTCTGCACAGCTTCAGCCCAAAAGTAGGTTGACAGTTTTGCTTCATCAAGCATAGTTCGTGCAGCTTCAATGCGAGTCCTATTCTTTCTTTCTACAACTCCATTTTGCTATGGAGTTCCAGGTGCAGAAAATTAATGTTTGATTTCATGCTCTTTGCAGAACTCTTCCATGATTGAATTCTTGAACTCAGTGTCATTATCACTTCTTATAATTTTAATAGAATCTTTGACCAACTTATCCAATTGTCTTACATGATCAGTTAGAGTAAATACAGTTTCATTCTTTTTGTACAAGAAGTACACCCAAGTGTATCTTGTGAACTCATCCACTATAACCATAGCATATTTCTTTTTTGCAATAGACATGACATTGACTGGACCAAATAGATCAACATGCAGTAGGTTATAAGGCTCAAGAATTGATGACTCAGTTTTGCTCTTGAAAGAAGATTTTCTTTGTTTTGCCTTTTGACATGAATCACAAAGGCCATCAGGAGCAAATACTGATTTTGGCAATCCTCTCACAAGATCTTTCTTTACAAGCTCATTTATGTTGTTGAAGTTTAAATGAGAGAGTCTTTTGTGCCAATTCTAGCTTTCTTCAATTGATGCTCTACTCAACAGACAGATTGCAGAACCATCAGAACTTGTTGAAAGTCTGGCTTCATAAATGTTACCATGCCTGTAACCTTTCAGAACCACTTTTCCTGTAGAATTGCTTACAACTTCACATTGTTCTTCAATGAAATCCACATGATAACCTCTGTCACAGATTTGACTCACACTCAGCAGATTGTGTTTAAGTCCTGAGACAAGAGCTACTGTTTCAATGATGACATTCCCAAGATTAATACTGCCATATCCCATATTTTTTCCCATATTTCCATCTCCATAAGAAAGTCATGGGCCAGCTTTCTCCACAAAGTCTGAGAGCAGGGCTTTATTTCCAGTCATATGTCCTGAACATCCACTATCCAAGACTAGGATGTTTTTCCTGTTGCCCTGCAATCACAAAGACCACTAATGGTTAGTTTTAAGGACCTATACTTGCTTGGATCCTTTGGCATTTTTAAGTTTGTTAGCATTAGCAGCGGATTTGATATTAGAGTTTATGCTAACATGCTATTTATCAGAACTTATATTAGACTTTGCATCAGACTTTACACTAGAAGGAATTAAAGCAACTTTCTTCAAAGAAGGTTTTATTTGATAATAATCATAGTATAAACTATGATATTCCTTAGAAGTATAAATGGAATGCCATAAACTTCCACAATGAAAATAAGGATTTTATGGGGCTTAAACCTAACAGACTGACTCTTAACTCCTGACTTAGGAGGTAAAGAGTTTATATTCTTATTCTTCCTGCAAAAAGAAGCAAGATGGTTAGAGTTTCCACAGTTATAACATTTCTTTCTAGGAGCATTAGGAATAGGCATATAAATATTGCTTTTATTCACACCTTCCTTTCCATTCCTATTTTTCCTAGCTGCTTTAACCTTGTTGACATTCCTTATTTCTTTTAGCTTATGCTTAAGCTGCTTCTTTGTCATTAAGCCTATGTTGATTTAAGCTGGTTTATCCTGTTCTAATTTTTCAGAAGTTGACTTCTCCTTAACTTCTGTCACAGATTCTTTTATCTTTTTAGAATCAGACTTTACAGTTTTAGCTACAAATTTAACAGGATTTACCTTTGGCTTAACAGTTTGTTTAACAACAATTGGCTCAATTTGTTCAGTTCTTTTTTTACTTTTATCATCTCCATAACCTAAGCCCTCTTTGCAGTTTCCACTACTTAATAAATTCTGAGTTGTCCTGCCAGAGTTAGTCCAAGTCCTGATAATCTCTTTTTCTTTTTCTAACTCAGTTTTGAGAGATTTATTCAGTTTTAGCAATTCATCTCTAACATAAAAAGCATCATCTCTCTCTCTTTCTGAGTTTGATGGAACATAACTAACTCTTTTTCTAAATAATCATTCCTTTTATTATAAGCAAGATTTTCAGAAGTTAATCTTTCACATGTTAAAGTTTGATCTCTGTAGCTAATAAACATGGTTTTAAGATATAATCTCAACTCAGTAATATCATCATTATGAAAGGCATAAGTTGTTTGAGGTACCTTCAGTTCAGCAGTTTCAGGGCTGCCATCAACATTTGCCATTAAAGCATGATTCACCTCTTCTTCAGAATCTGAAGAGTCTGTCCAGCTTTTCTTCTTTATGATAAGTGCCTTGCCTTT